>NW_009189189.1:0-3895 GCF_000690835.1 Fulmarus glacialis | reverse complement strand
ATGGGGTCCTGGGCCCTGGGCAGGGTGGGAGAGACCCGAGAAGGCTTGGCAGGGACAGTAAGGTCCACTGGTGCCTTTAGGGCCCTGACACAATGATTAATTAATGTATGTTGGTCTTTTAAATATGATTCAGTTTCCCTTGAGTTGTGTGGAATTGACTTAAAGGAATTAAATAGTTTTAAATTGAAGTGCAATAGATCTTTTTTTATCTGAAACGGCTGATAATTCTCTATCAGATGTTGGCATAATAAGGATTTTTAGTAGGTATTATTTTGAAGGCCTTTTTTAGCACAGACTTTTTTTCCTATTTGGAATATTTCGATTTACATTTCTGGAAGGCATGCTGAAAAGCCCACAATTTAAATATTAACAGTTTAAAAAGTCTTAATTTTTCTGGAACAATTCCCACACGTTGTTTAACTTCAGGTAATGAAAAGACTGTTCCACAGGATAGTAGTTCAGCACACAGAAGCCCAGTGCACAGGACTCTGCATCGGTGGAGCTGGGGAAGCAGTGGATGGCTAGCCTTGTTCTGACATTATATATTACATACCATCTTGTAATTTAATTTACCGGTATTTTTAGAAAACTCTTTTGTATCATCAGCCAAGTTAAATATCCAGATCATGTCTTTGCTCATACAGGTGCATTCTGGAATTCAAACCACATCACCAAGAAACACAGCTTTCTGGGGATGTCTCACAACTAAATGGAAACAGGATGGAAAGAAAGTCACAGTGAACGACAACAGTGAAGCAACCGTGCATGAGCCCAGTGCAGGGAGTGAAACTGGACTTCTAGTTCAGTTTCAGCATGAACTTATCCCATCTTTTTGCCTATTTGTGTAGGCCAGAGAACCCTACACAAACTGTGTTACCTGACTATGTGACAGCGCACTGCTCCTTTGTGGTGACCTGGAATTCAGGTCCTTCTGAGCAAAGCACCAGGAATTTTAATCGCTGTAGAGAGATGGATTCCTTCACAGGGAGATTGAGACAGATCAAGTTAGGTTCCTGTATAACAACTTCTGCTGGCCTGAAGAGCTTCACATTAAGGAGGAGGACTTGGCACTTCAAAGCCTAACCATTCACATTCTAGGTTGTCAGGCATCTAGGTTGCCAACAGAATATGCAGGGAATGCTACATGATAACCTTCTGTAAATTAGTCACAGCAAGCCCTAAAAAAGGGTGTGTGATTCAGGCGCCCAAGGAACTAGGCACCTTCTACCCATTGTATCTCCTAGGGAGGAACCAGGGATTTTAATTCTTCCATTCGTGGTTGAAAGTCAACATTTAAAGCACTGCACAGGGGTTTTTAACTGAGGAGTACCAAGCCCAGAGGTTTTACTTCCTTGTAAAATACCTTTAAAACAGGTACAGAAAAGTAAATCATTGTGTCACCTGCTACAGAATTCTGTGTCTGAAACTTGGAAATTTTAAAAATATCTAGTGGAAAGAATCAACAGCAAGAAAAGCTGAGCTTGTCTGATCTTCTAGCTGCTAAGTTCAAAAGCTGCAGGAGTCTAGCAGTGAATTCAGTGCTTGTAAAGTATTAGAAGGAAGCAAAAGGGAATCTGTCCCTCTCATAAATATGAACAGGAAAAGCAATTTACCTTCACACTCAAAAGATATTGGGTTTTTTTTTTTTTCATTCTTAAGCCTTATATGATATAAGATCTTTTCCTAGGGTTATTTTTAAACACGATCTGCTTGAAGGCACTCAGTTGCTGGGTGGGACATATGCTTCATTTAAGTCAAAAGCAATCTGTACCGCTGATTAAAAAGCAAGTGCTGATGGGCTTCACAGGGAGTCTCATCCATCTTGCCTTAGCTAAGAAGTTGGTAGAGAAAATGGTGGTGGGAGTGGGGGAAGGATGGTGGACAGTGTTCCATGAAATATTGAACAACAACAGCAACAACAACAAATCCTGAATTATCTGTGCTTAAAAGTTATATCAGTGTCGAAAACTGGCTCTGAAAAGAGAATTTCAAACTGTTTGATGATTGCATATCCTGGGAATTCAAATGAACTTTGTCACCACTGCCAGTTTCATAAAAGAATGAAGTGTCCAGCAAGGCACAGATGGTATTTCTGAATGAACAGATGATTATGCCAAAAGAATATTATGCTTGGAAACACGTTTTGTTGATATGAGTAAAGCTGTTAGAAGGACAGCTATGGAAAAGAGGACCTAGCTCTTTATGAAACACCTGAATACCATAAGAAATTAGGGAGTGGCTAAAGGTTATTTAGTGCATTCTTCAGTTCTACTTACTGGGAATTAATTGGAAAAGTATCTAGAAATCCTGGAGATTAAAATGGTACTATAATTAATGAGAAACGTAAGAAGATGTGTGAACAACAACAATTAGATAGTAATCTGTATTTACTTAAACTTGAAAGAGATTATGCACTAGCTATTGGATTTCCAAAAAGCACCAGTGTGGAGAGCTTAGAAGAGGGGCCAAATTCCACATTGATTCTGAGTATAAATCGATTTCAGTGAAGCCAAAAAACGTTATGCTCATTGATGTTTACAGACTCACAAGCCCCTCATTGTGCTGTAAGTTAATGGGTTTACAGTGGTTAAATGCATTGACTCAATTAATAGAGTTACTTCTGGTTACACTTGTGTCATCCACAGCCAAGGTGGGTTCACTGACTTCAGTGGAAATGCTGTGACTGTAAACCAAGGATCTGAATTGATGAGAGGTCAGAAAAGGGGTGCATGATCTTTTGCATTACTGGGTTTGAAAGTGTTGACTGCATACTTGATATGACTATTTCTAAGTGAAGGCTGGAAACAACAGATTCTGCACCAGGCTTAAATCCCAAGTAGCTCCCTTGAGGTCAATCAGCTCTTTCTGGTGACTTCAAGATGGTTTATGTAAGGGATGAAATGTATCAATGAGATTTTTCTCCGGGCTGAAAGATATTCAGCAGTATATCTTGCAGAAGGCCATATCATAGGTGTCAGCCTCAGCTTTTTCCATACATTTTCTTCAGCACAGAGGGCAAGCCTTGGAGGCAGATGACCCTGGTGAAATAGTACAATCTCTGTAGCCTGAAGGAAACTATATTCATCACCATGACAGCAAAAATAATACAGGTCCCTCAGACAGCATTTATCCTGATGCCAGTGATGGAAATATATGAGGGATTACCTAAGCTATTTAAAAACAACTTGTGTTCAGTTACAAAATTATTTATGAAGTTAGGAGTAAACAAGCGGGTTGGATTATACTGGGGAAAAAAAAGAAAAAGAAAAAAAAGAAAAGGAAACATACTCTTCTAGGTTTCTTATCCAATATGAGACAAATGCAAATTTTAGTAAGGGAGCAATTAGAAGGAAAAGAAGAGATTACAGGAATCCCTTCCTCCCACATGCTCTCCTGTTGTTGTAATTGAGTTTTTTATGTTATTAAATGGAATCCATGGGTCAGGTTCCAACTCCATTTTTTCATTGGTGCAAGTTGATTTCAATGCCGATAAAGTCATATTAGTGCAAAGCAGTGAGACATCATCCACAAACCCATTTTGTACGCGTGAGATGAATACATTAGCTTCACAGCAGATGGCTGTGAATTATTCCAGACAGAGCATGTCTTGGGCTTTCAAGAACCATTTATCAAAAGGAACACTGAATTGTCTTCAGTTCTGCAGCAATCACTCCAGGGGAGCAAGTGCTAAATGGTTTAAACATAAGAAGCCATCTTACTGCAAGCCATTGTCAGCTCCAAATACAGTGCCTATTGGTCTATGCCTATTGGAACTTCATGGACACCTATTACTTCTTGCTTTGTGATGCCAGAGATATATCTCTTTACATATTCCTTTAGAAAATATTCTTCTTTTAGTCAGTGGGTGTCCTGCTTTTGGCTGGGATAGAGTTAA
>NW_009189188.1:0-3392 GCF_000690835.1 Fulmarus glacialis | reverse complement strand
TTAACTGATTCCTCTTGGATTATGGGGAGTTTTGCTTATGCTAGGAAATATTTTTTCCAGCACCTGTATTGCTGCCTTCCATAACATAAAAGGTTGACTTTTTTCCTTGTATGTGAATAGCAAGCCTTAGAGTGGGAAACATCATGGCAAATCTCTATTCTCTCTGGCTTCAAAGAAGTTTTTTCTTAAGATACTTCCTTCAGTTTTTCCAAAACATATCCTAAATATTTTCCAGTGTATGGGGGGAAAAAGGCAGAAAATTAAAGTTTGGTTTGTTTTTTAAGAGCAAAAGGAAGAACTGGAAAAAATATCTGTGGCTGTAATTCTTTAAAAATTAGTCATGTCGTTTCCTGAGCAGCATTGCAGTTTAAATGTTAAGGGGAGATCTTGTCATGCTCAGAATCTTTCTGTCTGTTAGGTCTTGCAGCAACAGTGCTGTCTTGTGAGGTGGAGCCAAGGGGAATAAATTTATTTCTGCAGATAACAATCACAAAATAGTAACTTTTGGAATATTGAATATGACTTTGGACACTATGAAGCTGATTCTTTCAGTCTGGTTTTCTTGGAGCAAGTCAGTGGATTTATGGATTAAAGTCAATGGATTTATGTTGATAAAAGATAGGTATAAGAGAGAAGAAAATTAGAGCCCCTTAATGTTAAGTGCCCCTTAATGTAGAAGATCTGAGGTGGTGCAACAGAAGATACCCAGAGATATGAGGGTTTTAAGAAATCCAAGGGACATACTTCAGAGGAAGGGAGACTGTGGGATTATGTCATTGAGGAATAAGTTAAGACCAAATTAAACAAATTCAGCAATGGACATTTCATGACAGAATCAGAAATCTTCTAAGTCCCTCACCATCCCAATGCAGCTGTGTCTTTTTGTCTGTTACCAAGTTTAGTTTTAAAGATGTGGGAATCATTACTGGAATTATGGAAATCACCTTAATGAGATAAACCACAAGGAACCTATTTTTTCCTCTGTTAAACTAAATTCCATCTATTTAACAGGATGATCAACGTTGGTCAAGCTGCTTTCCTGGGGTAATATTCAACCCTAATTGCTCTGTCAGTTACAATTTGCAATATTAATAAAATAATTAAAGGCACAGGTTTCTTATAACTAGCAATCTCTTTTCTCTTCTACTATGGCAGCCAGGAAATTGTCTTTTTGTTTACAATTTGAGGGGCTAATATAGTGATTTAAACACTTCAACAGCATGAGGTGAAATGCAGGCATGTATCTTTCTAACAGCGGTTAATATTTCAATCAGTCCTGTTTCAGGGCAAGAAATATTTTATCTAAATATGTCTGATTTCACTCCAGAGATTGTATTAAAAAAAATTCTATACGAAATTGTAAAACAAATGCTAACCAACAGAGTGAGATCTTTCCTTCTTTCTTCTAAAACACAATAAAGACAAGTCCTAGAGACCACAAATACCTTCTTGTACATAAGCATGCTTTGTTATGATGATACAATAAGTAGAGAAAACTAATTCCTATTTTAACTACTTGGGCTTCTTTCTGATCTTAAACTGAATTTGCAGTATACCTGCATACCCCTCCCAGTGACCCCTTAGCCATGCTGACATGATTGAGGTCAAACTCAGGTTTTTGCGTCTAACCTCTGTGGATTTTAATGCAAATAATCCTGCAATCAGAGGCATTAAAAAAAAACAACCCCAAAACCAGATCATCTTGTTATCTTAGCATGCAGTACCCTGAAACAGAGCAGCAACTTCCGCAAAAGATGCATGTTAGGGAAAAAGTAACAGGCTGACTAGTGGCCTCATCCTGGTGCTCTGCATGCTAAAAAGCATCCACTCAAGTATCAGACTGTCAATGACTTTGCACAGCGTGACAACTAATTGTCCAACTCAACCTAAGAAAGGTCTTTTCCAGAGTCTCAGTGTTGAGTTTCCCTGCCGAAGATGCAGCTGTAGAGAGACAGTACTGCTGGTACCCCATGGCAAATGCTCTCCCCCTCTGCTTGTCCTCCTCCTAGGACGGGGTGTTCTAACTCAAGAGTCCTCCCAGGGCTTGTTGGCCCCAAAGCAAGAGACCTTGACCTCATCCTGCCCTGAAATTTCCTGTTACCTTTATTTCAAACAAAGGCAGGCAAACTAGAATTCCTACGCAAATAAGAGGAACTTGTGCTGAATGGGGAATTCAGGGCTCAGATCCGATTTCCATTTTTATTCTGTTTCTCGCTCCTGTCTGCCAAGAAGAAGAGGTTTGTTCTGCATCCTAATGAAGGGTCTAATCCAACTGACTAAGCTGTATAAACTAACTCCTTGCTGTAGCCTTTGATGTTGCTAGGGCTAGCCTTACTATGTTCCAACAGGTCTCTGAATATAGCTTTCAGACCCTTCCCCACTGCTGATATAATCCCCACAGCTGTGACTTGGGCTGGTTCTTAGGGATGCCCTCACCCTTAATGGACTGACCGACTGATGTTTAAGATAGATAGGGAGAAAGCATTAACATTCCCTTACCCCCTGCTATGGGAGAAATGAGCCCAGCTGTCAATACTTGGCATAGGCTAGACAGAGTTTTAATCCCAGCAGAATCTAGGATGAGGCACTGGGGAAAAGTTCTGTACATTAAACCTAGTTTTCTTACTTAAGTATGGACATGTAATGCAGAGTCTTCTAAGGGAACGCTTGGAGTTTTTTTAAATTTTGTCAGAAAGATTCTCAGTAATAGGTTTCAAGGAGTGCCATAATCACTGTCTATAATCACTGGTATATATTGTGCCATTTGCAGCCCACATGTGTTAGACCATGCCTACACTGCATGATTACTGTGGAGAACTTCAGGTATAACCAAATGCCCCTGAGCCCTTTCTTGCCACTCTGGCCTGGAAATCAGTCCTATTCCAGTTAGGGAAAATGTTCCAAAAAGAAATATGACTTAATTTCCTTACTCCTAGCCCTGCCATTTGTTTTTTCGGTTGTTTGTTGGGTTCTACTTATTTTTTGCAGTGGCAAATAGCTTATTACAGCTTTTTTAAAGGGACAGAGTTCTTCCACACTTGTGTCAAGGTGGCTTTTTTGGTGGCTGAGATGAGATAAATGCCACTCTTTCTCCATCACATTTCTACTGTCCTCCGTATTGGCTTGTGTGTATAGGGTGGGAAATAAGAACCCAATTCCTTCTGCTGCCAAAGCACATATATACCTGGAGCTGCTAAGGAGTAAAAGCTCGTGGCCTTTTTTCACTATCACAGTCCAAGGGTTTACCTGCCTTGAGACCCACACACTAGCAAAAACCTTTAACTGGAATATGGCAGTTCTCAGATTTTGCAGACCCGTTAGGGGTTACAGCCTAAAGGTTAAACCAGCACTACCCTTTAGCCTGTCTGTCCTGGTTTCGGCTGAGATAGAGT
>NW_009189187.1:644-1415 GCF_000690835.1 Fulmarus glacialis | reverse complement strand
GGAGAGTGGCTTGGCAAGCTCGCTCTGTAAGAAGAGAGTGTGGAGAATATCATATGACTGTCCTCAGCTGCCTGAGGGGTAGTAATAGGGAAGATAAAGCCAGGCTTTTCAAAGATGCACAGTGAAAGTATGAGGGGCAGTGGCACAAATTGCAGAGAAAGACATTTCAAGTAGCTATAAGGAGAAAACCTTTTGCAAGAAAGGTGGTGAAACACTGAACAAGGTTGCCCGGAACTGTTGTGGAATCTCCTTCCTTGCAGATATCTAGAACTTAACTAACCAAGGCTTTGATCTCATTTCAAATCTGTTAGACCAGATGACCTTCAGAAATCCCTTCCAACTTACACTCTCCTTTGATTCTAATGAGAATAATCTATTTTCATCTAAAACACCCAGCATAGATTGAGGTAATGTATTAATAGAGAATAACGGCATTAAGGAGATTCAACTAGGAATAAGAAATACCTATTTTAAGATAATGGAAGTAATTATCTCTGAGAGTTGATGTAAGAGTTATCTCTAAGTGTAGTGTTGGAATGTTTTCAAGATTGGAGCACAATTTAAGAAACTCATCATATGTAGCAATCTTATTGTAGAGTTTTTTCCTGGAAAATTCTCAAATATTGTTGAAGTATTTTGTTTTGCAATATCAAATTCTCTTCAATGAGAGTTTGGTTTTACTTAACAAGTATCCAAAAATTCTCTTTTAAATCTGAATGTTTTGCCTTGCCTTACCTGTTTTTCTGATCACTCAAATGCTTATAAATTTCA
>NW_009189187.1:0-632 GCF_000690835.1 Fulmarus glacialis | reverse complement strand
TTTTACTCTCTGCTTGTACAGTGATTAACACAATGTAGTTCTTATTGAAAGTGCTGGTGATAAAGAAAATTTGAGATGCGTAAGTAGAAGACTTGAGGGAATGGCGAAAGGAAGGAGCCACATGTAGTGCAATCACATGGCTAATTGCATGCATATGTGTTTTTATATGTATATAAAAAAACAAATGCGTATTATGACAGCAGCATTTGAAGTGTTGAGTTCTTTTAAAGAAGTTTACATAATTCAGTGACCAACATAGGGTAGAGGGGGTTGGTTTTTAGTTTTTAAAGAATTAGTTATATAAAGGCAGTGTGTTTTGTGGTAAACGAAAACTCCAAAACTGGCTGTGTGTCAACAGCATGGGAGAAGATGAGGATATATATTCCCCTTTTTTCCACCTTCATCCATTTCTATATTAAAGTGTGTATGTGTCCTTCATTTGCAGAACATTGAAACAAGACTAAAAATTTGTTTGCCTGAAGACTTGGGGTCTGCTCTGATGGATGGTGTAGTTCTTTGCCATTTAGTAAATCATGTTCGTCCTCGATCTGTAGGAAGTATTCATGTACCTTCGCCAGCAGTAGTAAGTTGAATGTTTTTTGTTACATGGCGGGGGGTGGTGGTGGGGTGGG
>NW_009189186.1:0-1731 GCF_000690835.1 Fulmarus glacialis | reverse complement strand
TTTCCCTCCCTTCTGTGGTCTGTTTCTCCATGTGGAATACTTTGCACCTGGCCCTACAATCCCTGCTTCTGACAGAGTCAAAGACTACTCTTGTGCACTATCCTGTGGTTAAAAATAAATGTTTGCACCAGATGGCTACCTTCTTGTCTTCCCTGAAAGAAACTATCCTTCAAAGTACCCCTCTGTCTTTATCTGCTGAGGGACCCTGTACAAATGCAGTCCCATCTGTGATTGTAAGCCATGCTGAGCCATTAGCAGAAGCAAGGTCAAGATCGAACCAGGGAAGGAAGGCAACATCCTGAGTACATGCTCTGAGGGAGCAGGGTGTGTCAGGATGCTTGAGCCTTTATGTAGACCCTCAGTATGGGGGGCTGAGGCAGAGAGAATGGAGAAATGGTAGGAAATGGCTTGTTTGCACTTAATATTTTGCTTGTGGAAGGGTTTTAAGTGGAAGTGCCATGGATAGAAAACTGGTGTGCAGAATGTTTTGAGCGTAATGAAAACTCTTTTATGTTTGAAGGAAATCCTTCCATTCTGTGCAGGGCTGCTGTGTTGCAGTCACACTGGGGATTTCTTCTGTGTGCATATTTGCTCAGATAAACATCTCCTGTCAACCTACAAGCTCCCTTCATCTCCTGAATGAGGCATTTGGCCTAGGCCTCTGTGATTAGAGAGTTGCCTGTCTCTGGTGGAGTCCCAGCCTAATTGGGGAAATAGTTTTGTCCACCCTTTGCAATGAGGACATGGCTGGCCGGTCAGAGTTGTGTGGCTGGTGCCCCAACCTGACCTGTCCTTCCTCTTGGGAACATTCAGCTCCTCTTCTGCCCCAGGAAATGCAGTGCAGAGCATTGAATCCTTCCCTTGGCATGCATCCCAGGGGAGCTCCTGACATCTGCTGCTCTCCAGACTGTCCTTGCTGGCACTGCCAGCCCTCACTTGCTCCTGGGGAGGGTTACGTGTGGCATGGAAATCTTGCTGAGGGTTGGGAACTGTGTGTGCTGTCCTGTCCTGTCTGTTGAGCCAAAGCAAAAGTTGAGATATGGACATGGGGAATGGAAGAAGGAAGTGTTTTGAAGCCTGAAGATGTTCTTGTTAGGGCGTGGTTTCTGCAAGATAACAGCAGTGGCTAACTAATACTTACTTGTGGGAAAGCAACGTCATTCTTTCTGAAATATTCTTGTTTCTGGTGATTGGGGAACTCCAGGCAATGCTGAAAGAGGTGAGAAGGCAAAACAGACAAGCTAATTTGTTCTAAGGGCAATGCGAGATACCAAAGAAAGTTCAAAAACCCAACAGCATAGTCTCCATGATGCAAAAATGATGCCTAAGAAAGCTTAAAAGGCCTTGGAGGCACAGAGAGCAATGAATTTGGCCAGTCCCTGCATAAAGAAAGCCTGCCCTTTAATTCTAGGTCTATAATGAAAAAAAACTGCTTTCATTACAACAAAGGCTAAAAGCATGCCTCAGGAGGGTAAGATGCTGACATCACCTGAAAATATGGTACCACTCCACCCAGTTGGCTGAAACATCTGCCTGATTTTTGTTGTAAATTCCCATGGAACATTTCGGCCTCTAATACCGTCACTTGAAAGGAGCCTGTGTGGCTGACTGGGCATGTCCTGAACAGGGAAATGAAAAGGCAGCGTTGCAGGGAACATAAACAACCACGCCATTTACTTAAGTGGGATGCTTTGCATAAAATATGAGCTTGTTGGTAAACACATTACGCGC
>NW_009189185.1:0-6736 GCF_000690835.1 Fulmarus glacialis | reverse complement strand
ATGAGTCTATGATTCTATGATTCTATGAATGTCTCCTGCGAAGGGAGGGGGAAGAGGCAGGCGGCTTGCCTTCAGGAGTACTGCATCTTCTGTGGATATGCTGTGCTTAACAAAGATGCATTTTTTTCCCTTCTCACTTATTCTTCTAACAAAAGCAAGGAACAGAGTGAAACTGAGTGATGATTTGCTTTAGAAATTGAAGTAATCTCAGTCGATGGCCACAGACGGCTTGTCAACAAGAAATGCTGCCCTCAACCTCCCTCCCTCTGAACTAAAAAAAAATCTTACCTGATACAATGAGTTTAATTTTAGATTTCTGTGTTTTGTTGGGATGATCCCCAGTCTGTTTGTAGATGCAAGTATATACAGCTGTGTCCAGTAATTGGACATTGGTGAGCTTTAAGGAAAAGTTGCCATGCTTCATCTGGTCCAAAAAAAGACTGGTTCTGCCACGGTAATGTTCATCCTGGATCTCCAGCGAATCCTGCCCGTTGTGAAAAAAGTGTACTAAGACAGAGTCTATCTGCCAGTAGAGCATTAAATTGGAAAGGATCAGCCCTCCAGGAGAGGTGGTGGTGCAAGGCAAAACGACAGTTTCTCCAACAAATACATGGCACGTCGTGTCTGGTTGACCTGGAATAAAAAACAGACAACTTCCTCAGCGTGCAGCAGAGCTAGGGACACCAGGTTTCCTATAATTTGGCTTCATCACATCATTATCGCCTCTCTTCCTCCCGCTTCTTCTGCCCGTGTCCTCCCGCTCCCAGCCAGGCAGGAGGCAGTATGTGCTATGCCAGGACTGAGGGACATGTATGCTCAGTGCCCAGCCAGCTGTGCAGCAGGACAGATGTTGCTGTGTGCAAGTTGCCTTCGCTTTGTCAGTGTGGGTGCTGCTTGAACTTGTCTCCTTAGCTGGTGATTTTTCTCCCAGCTTCTGGGGATCTTAGTCTTTGAGATCGGGTGTCTGATTTGATTTTAATTAATTGGTCAGTTCACAGGAGGAAAAGGGGATGCAGGGAAGTGAAGATGGGCAGACATGATTAAGCAAGTTTTGGTTTTCTAGGAAGTCTGGCTGAAAAAAGGAGAAGCGTGAAAAGGGTGTTATATCAGCAAGAGAAAAGTCCTGGATGAGTCTGGTCTCCCCCAACTCCCATTGCTTGCCTATCAGATCGTGGCTCCCTATTTGTAAATAATGTGCTAGAGGCCCCCGTCTCCCTTCCCCCGTGACATCTTGCAGAGGGTCTGAGAGGGTTTTTTTCTGCAGGTCTGGCTTGGTGCACTCTTGCTAACACCTGTCCTGTAGCCTCTCATACTCTTTGATATAGTTATTCTCCCAGCACCCCATAAAGAAGGTTTGTCATTTCCACTTTAGGTAAACGGCTTTTCCAAGACCTCGGGGAGACAGACACTTTGTACGGGTGGCCTGGACATCAGGCAGGGATGTTACCAACCTTACCAACCAATTCCAGCACATGCAAGAACCGGGGTGAGGGTAGCCTGCTGGTGAACAAACGGATGAACAGGCAGGGCAGGAAGCCAGATGCATCTCACTTATACACACTGTTCATTTAATAACTTTGATACTAATTATTTTTATAAATTCTTCCAAGTTAGTGGAAAGTATACTAAAACTTGCACAAATGGGGGAGTCTGCCACTATCATGTAGGACAACTCTTACTAGATTGTGGTGTTATATTTTCTAGGGGAAGACTGGGTTATGGAAGAAGGTTTCTATGCATTTATAAAGCATAGACAACTAGGTATTTTCAGCACAGAATGTGGGCTTAAATTAACACTTTGACCAAACCTGTTTCATAAAATGATTTTATAAATTAAAATTCAGATGAATTAATTTGGATGGAAAACTCATCCCCAGCAGGGAGCAGAACAAAAGCAGCATGAGTCTGAAATTGTGCTAAGAAGAAAAGCTAAAATTCACTGTGAAACAACTCAATCTGTTTTCATGGCCAAAGTTCTGTGAAGCACAAGGGGTGAGTAATCAGACTAATTATAGAAATAAGTGTTCTTGGTCGCAGTGTGGTCATTCCTGTGTTCTAGGCCTGCACCAGTTCTGTGCATATGTTGGGCTAAAGACCAAAGAGAGTCCCAGTTCCCCCTTGAAGTCACTGACATCAGCCAGGGCTCAGCTTCTTACACACTGGGCCTCTGTTTCCATATTAATCAGTGTCTGTTTTGAGGCTTGTTTGGTGTCACATTGTGTCCATCCAGACAGATGATACAAAAGCAGAAGGAAAAGTAGAATTCAGAAAGCTAAATCACAGAGCCAACTAAGTATCTTCCATTATAATGTCTTTGATATATATCCAGTTGGCGGCCGTCACGAGCGGTGTTCCCCAGGGCTCAGTATTGGGGCCAGTTCTGTTTAATGTCTTTATCAACGATCTGGATGAGGGGGTCGAGTGCTCCCTCAGTAAGTCTGCAGACGACACCAAGTTGGGCAGCAGTGTTGATCTGCTCGAGGGTAGGAAGGCTCTGCAGAGGGACCTGGACAGGCTGGATCGATGGGCTGAGGCCAACTGTACGAGGTTCAACAAGGCCAAGTGCCGGGTCCTGCACTTGGGCCACAACAACCCCATGCCGCGCTACAGGCTTGGGGAAGAGTGGCTGGAAAGCTGCCCAGAGGAAAAGGACCTGGGGGTGCTGGTTGACAGCCGGCTGAACATGAGCCGGTGTGGCCGGCAGTGTGCCCAGGTGGCCAAGAAGGCCAACGGCATCCTGGCCTGTATCAGAAATAGTGTGGCCAGCAGGAGTAGGGAGGTGATCGTGCCCCTGTACTCGGCCCTGGTGAGGCCACACCTCGAACACTGTGTTCGGTTTTGGGCCCCTCACCATCCCTGGAGGTATTTAAAAGACGTGTAGATGTGGTGCTTAGGGACATGGTTTAGTGGTGGACTTGGCAGTGCGAGGTTAACTGTTGGACTTGATGATCTTAAAGGTCTTTTCCAACCTGAATGATTCTATGATTCTATAACTCTACCACCAAACATCTGCTTTCTTTAGGTTTTCAGATTTTTCAGCTGAAAATCCCAGACCACTTTTGCCCAACAACGTAAACTTTTAGCTGAAAAAAACACATATCCTCAGTGCTATTTCTGGTTGTCAGTAGAAGTAGACTCCTCTTACTGCATGGAAAGCTCAACCATTTTCAGACTGTATCAGTCGCTGACCAGGTTTTGCTTCTCAAGGGGAACCTGAATTACAACAGTATCCAAACAAGGGTCTTATTTTATTTATAATAAAGCTCAGCCTTCACTGTACTGTACCCTTACTGCCACAGCGGTATGGCCCTACACTCCCCAAGGAGACTGCCTCAGCCCTGCAATTAGTGACATAGCCAGGCAGGGCCATTAGCTGTACCCAGCACACCTGGAAGGGCCACCGCCAGCTGAGAAAGGGCAGGGAGCAGCCTGAGACCTGTCCCTGAGCTGTTTGGGCCTGGGGAGCTGAGTAAGGCTGTGCTCAGCAGAGTCTCTCTGAGGCAAGACCGTGTCTGAAAGCGGTTATGGCTGACCGTGATTAGCTAACCACAGCGAGGAGATGAGCGTGCCTGAGGCTGCTGCAGGTGTTTTGTAAGCCCTGGAAGAAGTGAGCCTCCAGAAAACCTTTCTGGTGGGAAGAGTCCTGTCCACAGGATGCCGTTACGAGAGAGAGTGCTTGCAACGTATGGTGTTGCATATGGATGAAGAAAAGATAATCCTGAAATCAGCAAAACTCATAGCTCTGTTAAAAAAATGGACAATAAGCAGTTGCTTAATTAACAAAAGAGGGATAAAGAGTGTTGGTCCTATCTCCTGATCGCAGTCACCTCTAAATTTGATATTGGTTTTAGAAGTGCATCTATTTGCTTTTTGGCTCTTTATTCTTTTTCTGAAGATGGAGGACAGCAGTGCCCAGCATAACTGAGCCTAGCATAACCATTCCTTTCCTGCATGGTACGGTGTACAAACCTTGTAGCATGCGATGACTCTATAAACACCCACGGGGTTCAACGCACCCTGCCCTACACTGCTTTCAGCTGGTAAAACCAGGGCAGCAGGAGGCAAAAAAGGAGGCACTGCTGAAGTTGCCTGGGACAAGAACAAGTGACTGAAATCTGGCTGTAATGAGTTATTTAACAGAGCCTACAGCTGCATGAGGTCTTTTGTAGATGGGAAGAACAGACTTCTGGGTACAAGTTAAATAAGTGCCCTTGTGGAAGCTAGTTTTGAGAAGAAGAGTAAAGTCATGCTGAAGACTGGTGATGATGTGTTAAGCTTCTCACTGAGGCTACTGATGCACCAGGAGATGTTGAAGCAGAGATCTTCCTGGCCAGAAGACTGAAGCAGCCGTGCAGTGAGCAGCGGGGATGCCGGCAGCTGCTGCTGGGGTGCGCGAAGCAGGGCGAGTAGTGCTCATCTGATCTACCTGGTAAGTTTTGCATGTGGAAGGTGCAGTTCTCTACCTTGGAAAAAATGCATGTTGGCACACAGTTTTCACTTGCAGTTGTAAGACTCAAATGTAAAGTGAGATGAATTTATTTTGTGGTTTTTTTTTTTTTTTTTAAATTGCCTGAGTGTTTAAGACTATCAAGGTGAAGTTGAGTGTGTTAATTTAACCAGTCTGTAAGATTCCTATAATGAGAAAACACTGCTGCTTTAGTATCCAAAGTACGGTGCAGGGAAGCTCATAAAGACTGGGCTTTTTTGTTTCTTGCTCCTTTCCCCCCCAAAGATGATCTAGGGTAATCATCTTCATTTATTAACTATATATTGTTTGTACCAGGGGAATCTGGCATGCCAGTAGGTGATCTAGAGTCTATGCCTTGTGGAAAAGGGCCTGGGAGTGGAAAGCTCTTGAGTGTGTCGCTCAAGTTCACTCTGGTGATGTTAGTGCAGTTCTGATAGTAAACAAAGTAGTGGAAGTAATGGGTTAAGCAGAAAAATGTTGCAGTATTAGAAACAAGACAACAGGGAATTTCTTGTGTTTCTGAGTACTTATGAGCTCAAACTGAAGTGTATTACCCTGACAAGGTAGTGTTGTGTGATTCCTTACAGGCTCATGTCTCACCTACATGCAAAAGTATTTTGGGGAGGGTAGGGGGCTGTTTGCAATCCCAGTTGCTTACTCAGAAACACTGAACTCATTCCCTTATTTTAGGGAGGGGAAAAAAAAAAGAGAAATTCTCCTATTTTAGGGAGGGGGTAAAAAAAAAAGAATCAAAGGGTAGTCAGTTAGATGGCTCCGCATGCTTGCAGGTGCATTCAGCTACCAAAAGAGCACATCTTGAGTGGCAATCAACTTTTCACACTGCTCTGTGAAGCAGTTTTCCCTAAAAATGTCAGTTGTTCTTCCAGAAGAGAGAGGGAGACTAGTTCCAGGTGAAGTGTAACCTCCTGAACCACTGCAGTGCCTGGTAAATGTGAAGCACTTCTGCGCAAACAGAGGAGTCTTGACCACACACAGAGGTCTTAATATTGCTGAATTTAAGCCTCAGATAAGGAAGTTACAGGGACTTGCCCCTGCAACTTGTAGAATAGTCCCTCACCACCACATTCTAGTGTATCTCTTTGATAGGGAAGATCATGTCTAATCTATGTAATGTCAGAAATCCAACTCTGCTAGAACTTGGCAGAGCATGTACAAATATTGAGAGAGACTGACTGCTGCTGGGCTCAAGTCCTTTCACTTACCTGGTTATGCCTGTAGCGAGCCCAGCAACTTAATGAGTTTAAATACAAAACCAGATGTAAGGCAGTTAGGGATTGTAAGATGAGATGATGATGAGATTCCAAGTGATCCTTAACATTATGGAAATGGTAGGGTATTTTTAGAGATGTGGGCAGGATAAACTTTATAGGTAAAGATTTGTGGGCCTGAAACACCTTAACCTTGAAACCACTTCTTTCAGATATAGAGGTTTATCTGAAGGTTATTACCTGTACTTGCAAACCTTGGACTGTGATGAAATATATTCAAAGCAAAGCATGTGCTTGTTTTGTTTTGCTCCAAGATTCTCAGTTTGCGTATTCACATATAAATACCTCCACAAATTCCTACCTCTGGGTAGAGACGCAAAGAGTAAGCAGGCAACCATCCAGAGAGCAGTCTCCCTAATAAAGTGAGAGAGAGAGAGAGAAATACCAAATGCTTTGTTAGAACGCTAGAGCAGAGATCAAAGACCTTTTCTCCGGCATAATTTATGCACTGTTTCATAACTCCCTCATCTGAGAAGATAATTTGGATACGAAGCTGGATAGGTTAGAAACCCTGTCGTGTTTTGTTGTCTAGTCTTGGTGTGGATTGTATCTCCTGCCTGTAGATCTGAGGTTTCTCAATGGTCGTAGTGGGATGGGGCTTCAGTTGCAAACACCAGACCCATACTTCCCGCTTGCGTTCTCATGTGGACAAAGTTAATTTTGTATATGTAGTCATAGTTTGCTCTTGAGATTATTTTCTATTGGTAATTAAATGAAATTCCCTCTGCCCCCAAACTTCAGCTGCTTCACAGTGCAAGAAAAGCGTAGCTTACCATTTCATTTTTGTGCCTTCCCAGCCCTTGGGATTCCTTCCCTGTTGCGAGCTTCACCAGGCGCTCCAGCTACTTCTGTCTCTGCAAAAGCAAAAGAGTGAAAGGCTCTTAATTTTTGTTGCCATAAGCATTTCTCCAGAAGGGGATAGATTATTTACTAGTACTTTGTTTGCTGTGGTTCAGAGAGTGAATATATATATATATAT
>NW_009189184.1:38776-41913 GCF_000690835.1 Fulmarus glacialis | reverse complement strand
CTCATTGTGTTGGAGTTGCACATGTTGCAGGTGCACCTGTGCTTTCTGCCCCAGCCCTGAGCAGCTGCAACTCCTGAGCAGAGAGACATTTACTAGCTGCTAAACTTACTTGCTTATAAAGCAAATATGCTTTGGAGGACTTACATCCAACGTGGTATCACTGGGCATGAGTCACTGTAAGCCACGGTGCAGGACCAAGTGCTGGGGGCATCTCTCAACCCACTACTGAGAGCAACGGCGGTGGTGTTTGTAAAGCCTCAGAGCAACTCCGAGGTTTGAGATCTCGCTTGAAATTTTTGTGAATTGTGGGCTGCAGTAATGCATTAATCTCACAGCTTCTAAAAACATTTAGTGTTAACAATGAAAACATGTTGGTCTTTGTGGGAAACTTGCTGCACTTCCAGAAATTATGTCAAGGATGGAACAAGTTCCCATGTTATTAGCCAGGACAGTTTTACTGCCATTCATAATATAGCTGAGAATGCAAAATGCTCTGTTTCATCAGAACTTTGGTATAAGTTTCTATAGTGCATTTTCCTTCCTTTGAAATACTCTGCATAACTGAAATTGCACAAGTCTCTTCTGTAAAAAGGAAAAAAAGCAACTCTGCAAATAAAAACTAAATGTCAATATTGTACAAATTCGTTTTCACACACAAAGGTTTCTGGTCCATTTGGGTTTTATCTAGTTTTCCCCATATGTTGGGAAGCTTTCATGGACCTGAAGCCACATTCCTGCATGCACTAGGAAGAAATTATATCCCTAGGGTAAGGAATAAGCTATTTACAGATATCTTCATAGCAGTTTTTTCTCTGTTCTGATGAAGCCTATTAGAGGTATGTTTAAAAAAAAAAAAAAAAAAAAGGTTTTGAACACTTTAAAGTGTTCTGGTTTACATACAGTATTTAAAGCCTTAGTGAAAGAAGTGAGTGAAATTAATCTTGTAATCGGAGCCAAGCTTGCCAAGGTACAATTCCCTCAGTGGAGGGAGTTGATGGCCACAGCCATGGTGGCTACCATGTCCCCTGTGGAGGGGGCCAGGGAGGCTGTGGCTGCCCGGAGGAGCTGCTTTGTCTTCCTCTTCCTCACTGGCCAGAGATATTGGGGAAAACTCTCCCAGGAGGGTGAGCTTGGCTTTTGTGATCGTCCCCTCGAGCGGCTGGGGGATCTGGGCAGTTTTGCAGCCCAGTCAGTTTCTTTTTCATCTGCAAAGTGAAAAAAACCCACTATAACACTGGCGTAGAGCAGAAGTGCTGCCCTTTTCTATAAAGGCCCTTTTTCTGAAATACGGAAACTAGCCCAAAGTCCCCTGTGGTTTTGGACTCTGTGGTTGTGGCACAGCACTGGTCTGCTTGGGAGATGAAGGGCTGCAGTGGTCCAGAGTGATAGTTTCCAGCCAAGGATTCATTCAGGTGAGAAGCCCCATAGGCAACTGGAAGAGATCTGGGGAAGGGGACAGGACGTTTGCCATGCGCGTTTCTGTGCCAAAGGTGCTGCAAATTCCTGTTGTGCGCTGCAAATTGGACGTCAAAGGCTTTGGAGTGTAGGTCGGGAACACAAAACCTGATGTTGAGAGCAGAATTGTGCGACTTCCTTCACTCGGGAAAAATCTTTGCATTAAATGCATGTTAAGCCCTTAAAGTTCAAATGGAGTGTAAGCCAGCACAAGCCTTTCTCATAACCATAGAAAATATATTTTAAAGTTAGGGGGGAAAAAATGTAGCAATCATTTTCCATTTATCTGTTTTCGTATTTCCCCATTTTCTTCAAGCTAGAGAATAAAGTCCCCAGTGCTGAAAATAACTTTTTCCACCTCCTTTTTCTGCTGCAAGTCCAAAACAGAAGTTCTGCAACTCTGATAGGAAACCTGTTCTCATTGAATTGTCAATCTGTATCCAGCTCAGGCACTGACTTGGCTTTGGTTCAACAATAAACCAGTCTCCAGATGTTTGGGGCTGGTACTAATATCTGAGTTCACCCATTTGTTCTCCAATTATATGCCTTTTGGGTTGCAGAAAGTGTTCTTTGACAGACAGACAAATATTGGCAACCTGACTGCTGACTGCGAGATTGATGACAGCCGCACGGCCTCAAACTCATAAATCCATTTTTCGGAGATATGCATGTATGTACTGGAGAAAGTGTTAGACCTTGGATACACAAATCGGTAAAATTCTGCAATGTTAGCTGGCGACCTTGGATACACAAATCATTAAAATAAGGCAACAGTAGCTGCCCAGTTTCTGAGTGACTTGGCTGTGCACTGGGATGTAACTTGCTCTCTGCTGTCACAGCCAGATTGTCTTTGCTGTCACTATTTGAAGATTGACAGAGTACCAGTTAGATTGCCTGTTTCCCAGACATATTAGTGTAGGCAATGTCCCACACAAATCTTGCTTCATTAGCTCTGCCATCTTGAGGTGTCTCTCATTTTCTGCAGTTCCCTGGGTATTTAATGCCGTCTCTACTTGAAAACAGAAGCTTCTCCCAGCTTGTCTTTTCAGGTCCCTTATGCTGAGTCAGAAGGACCTAACCTTGCTCTTTTGAAGCTCTGGTAGATGCTAGGAGGACTCCGATTTACAATTACACTTTTTTCTGAAGCTCTGTGGCCTGCTTTGTATCAATTTAACTGCATTTCAGAGCAAGCCAATTTAATTAATGGTTTCCCTCAGGATATCAAACAGCAGTCTATCAGATTTCTTACTGAAATCCATAAACATTAAATAGTCTCCAATTAATTTCTTCAGTCTTTAACTTTTTCAGTTTCTTTTAAAAAAAAATACAATCAAGCTTGTTTGGCAATATTTTCCTTTAATAAACATATGTTGTTTGATCATCAAGATGTGAGTCACTTTGACCTTGTTTTCAATTAGCATTTCACACTCAGTAATGAAGAAGATGCCACATCATCTGCTGAAAATCCACTTTTCACATGAGACTTCGGAAATTTTAATTCCAAATTGCCAAATAACCAATTTTTTTCCTTCCTCACAGACAGCTGTCTGTCAAGGAGCCTACTAAGCAGAGAAGGGTTATGCTTAGCCTGCTTAAAAATAATGATTTACTGCTGAAAAATATTCTGCTCTGATTTTTCTCTCCGCTGTTGCTATGCCAGCGGTTTCCTAGATCAGGGAGGC
>NW_009189184.1:5388-38745 GCF_000690835.1 Fulmarus glacialis | reverse complement strand
GGAGGGTTTTTCTTTTTTTTTTTTTTTTTTTTTTTTACCTCACAGTTATGAAAACATCTGTAAAAATTGTGCTGCTGAGGTGGAGAAGAGACTTGCACAGGAGAGGGGAGAGAGAAGGGCTGGGTTGTATTGCTGGCTGCACTGTCATGCCCGAGAGTGCTCCTGCAGAGGCATGTGGGATGCGACCGACTGCAAAGTCAAAGCTAAGAAGTAAAGGGGGATACCCAGTTGAAAAGGTAGCACTAGGATGCAGAGTTTAGGTTTCTTAGGAAGTGGCACAGCTTTTGGAGTAAGTGTACACAAGAAAGATGGGCTTCACCTGAGCTAAGCCTGGTTATAGTTATTCTGGTAGCTTTATACATCACCAAGGCTTATATGGATTTTTTTTTTCTTTCCCAAACTGGAAAAGCCATTGTACATGGAAGATTGCACAAATCTGGGTGACACATCACAAGCAGATGGAATAATGAAAATCCTGTAACCCACGAATAAAAATGATAGAGCGTAATAAAATTTGTGAAGGGGTAACAAAGAATATTACAAGTAAATAGCCCCTGATAATCACAGCATATAAAAACAGGCAAGAAACAAATGTAGAAGCATTTTATACACAAATGCTGCAGATTTAAACAAAAAAAAACCACGGTGCATGAAAAGAAATGGTTTAAATCAGAATATAGATATAAAAGATATGCCAAAAGCTTGGTAGAAGAAATGGAATGCTGTAATAAAAAGAAACAAATCATACAAGCATGACTGCTCCCACCATGAGAGAAGTCATACTTACCGATCTATCAGTTCTTTTAAGGTTTGTCAAGAACAAAACAACCTACTTCATAGGTTCGCTCTACAACTACCTGAAAAGGAGGTTGTAGCGAGGTGGGGGTTGGTCTCTTCTGCCAAGTAACCAGCGATAGGACGAGAGGAAATGGCCTCGAGTTGCGCCAAGGGAGGTTTAGATTGGACATTAGGAAAAACTTCTTTACTGAAAGAGTGGTCAGGCCTTGGAACAGGCTGCCCAGGGAAGTGGTGGAGTCACCATCCCTGGAAGTATTTAAAAGACGTGTAGATGAGGCGCTTAGGGACATGGTTTAGTAGGCATGGTGGTGTTGGGTTGATGGTTGGACTTGATGATCTTAGAGGTCTTTTCCAACCTTAATGATTCTATGATTCTATATAGTGTCTTTGGATGTGTAGAAAAGTTATTAATAAGTGCTTCAGCACATGTTCCTATAGATACTAAGCTGTTGTAGGATAAGAAGGATTTTTTCTTTTTGCATGGATTAATAAACATAAACAGATGAAGTGAAAAAAAGGGAGGAACAAATGGCCAGTCTTCACATGGGAAGAACGTCTCCATTGAGAATCCAGAGCAATCTGCTGTTCAATGAACTCGTAGATATGTGGGAAACAGGTGACTAGTGAGTGACAAAGTTTGCTGAAGATGTCAAATCATTTGGGATGGTTCAAGCAGATGTTAGTCAGTGTTATTCAGGGTGGTGGGAATGTGGTGCTTAAAATTCTGAGCAGCTAGATGAGAAAATGGCAGGGACTTTGTATTGATAAAACTGAATCTTAAGTTCAATAGCGGTAGGAAACAGCTCCAGCAGTGCTAACCCAGGGATGGGCTCCAAATGAGCTACTGCCTTTTTAGAAAGAGTTGGTAAGGTCATTAGGAAACTTGTCTGAAAATGTTTGCTCAGTGCCACTAATGAATATATCTAATGAAGTTTTCCTCCCTGATGACCAACAGGTAGGGTTTTCCTTATAAGATGTCTCTTGTTTCAAGTAAAGGATCCTCCTCTTGCTATCATGTTAAGTAAATGAAGCGCATTATCTATCCCTTTCACTTCCCAATTGAATCCTCCAGTATTTCGGAGTGTGTGCATTCCTATTTTAAAACATGCTATCTTGTTTCAGGTCCAGCCTAGTTTCTAAAAGTTTTTGCTCTGAATTTTCTCAAAAGCTTTCTGTCAGTATTTTCTTTTAATCAGTTTGTATAGAGTTTTCTTAGTGTTAGAAACCTTCACTTCCTCTACATCAGGGGTTTTCTTAATTCAGTGGAGATCTAGCACTGCTTAGGATTTTATACAGTTGAGGTGATCTATAGTTTGCAAACTTGGTAGTATTTGTAGATTTTCTTGAAATAATTTGGTTTTTTGTTTTATAGGCACTAGTTATCTATCTATAGTAGATAATCACAGCTGCTTCTGTTTCCTCAGTTTTCTCTTGACATTAGTAGTCTTGGATGCAGTTTAAGAATTATACTGGAAACAGTTATTTAATAAGAACAGTAAACTGATTTTATAAAAGTTTAATGTCTGAAGGATTAGGTCTTTATGAGCTTTTATTCAGGGGTTGACTGCATAGTGTTTAAAATAAACTTCTCTTAAATAATCAGAAAAGAAGCCTCTGGTATAAAAGCCATTTGAAATCTCCCTTGAGATTGTCACCATTTATTTCATTTAAAAAAAAAAAAAAAATTCGTTTTTGCAGCATTATAACATTGACATGAATATTTAAATTGTGTTTGGATTTCTGACCAGAGCAGAAGCTATTGCAGAGGAGTCTCTTGTATTCACTGACTTGAGAATTATATAGGAAAATATTCAAAACATGGTAAATCTCCATCTTCCTTTTCTGGGTCGTTACACACAGTGAAACTCACTCCCCCCACATTCAAGCTCACTTTTTCTAACCCAAACTGCCGGGCGGGTGAAATTTACGTCCTCAAGGAACTGCTTTTGGGATTCATGCCCAAGAGCAGCCGTCCAGGTGCCTGAGAAGTGGGGCCCACCACAGTGCAGAGAACACGAGGGAGTAGATTGTTTGCTTTATGAAATTTAAGCAGCAAAATGAACTGTAAAACAGTTTTTCATGATTGAATGAAGGGTCTATCTGCATGTAGAAGTATTCATATTCAAATGTATTTCATACAGAAATATTATACAATATACAAGCTTTTCCTTCTTACTGCTGAGATACTCATTTAGCAGATTTGTTTCCTGCAAATTTGTTCACTCTGTTGACCATGCAGATGCATTTGCTATTCTGTACTGAGTTGATCCACACTAAAAAGACCATCAGAGGGTTTTTCACTGGAGTCACTTTTCATTAATGCTTTGCTGATAATGTATGCAGGAAGATGGAGAGAAGTCAGTCATTTATTGTTTCATTTGAAGAAGTCACTTGGGATTAATAAGATTATTCTTTTTTCCATGGAAAGTGTAATAGCTGACCTTTAAAAGAATGGGTTTATTGTTCTGACAAGATATTGAAGTCCATTTTTTAATGAAAATATTTTTTCTAAGATTCACATTCTTAAATGAGAAAATACATTTTTTTTTTTTCATTGCTCATGGTTACTTATGCCACACCACTGAAATCATAAACAAGAATTTAATCCAAAGAAAGATTAGGAGCTTCTTCTCTGTTCCTCTCTTCTTCCTCCCATCCCCTCCAAGTCTAGGACAACTATGAATGCAAGTTTAAATAAGATATTTTAGAAACAAGTGTTCTTTGGTTGCATTGGAGCGCAACCGAAGTTTCAAATTTAGAACACAAATACAGAATATATAGAATATATAGTTATCACTATATATTAATTGCTAATTACTTAGACCTAAGCTGAAGAATGGTTTCAACTGTCACAAATATTTCCTTTAATATCTTTTAAAATGAAATCTTTTAGAATGTGTAAATACTTCTGAGAATCTCATTGGTTCAGTTGGATTACAGACAACTCCTCAGAAAGATAAGCTCAGTCCCCTGCAGCAATTTATTTTCCTTTAATTAAGAAAGCAATATATTGTCCTATTTTATCATTCTCTGAAAATATCTCAGGAGTATTCTCCATTAAGTGAGAGCTAATATGAGCTGATATCCACTTTCTCTTTCCCCATCACTTAGATGGGAAGATTAATCTAATGCTTTGCTTTCAAGTAGGAATCAATTCATAGGATCTTAAATAGGATCAAATAGGAGAATTTAGACTTTCATGCCATTCAGTGCACCTTCCTCCATCTGGGGTATGCCCAGATATTGCCCCCGTTGCCTGCTGGCTCCAGAAAACATAGCAAGGAAAGAAAATGCCTTTCCCCGCACATTTGTTGCACAAATAACAAAGGCTTTTGTAGGTGGTGGGTCTGTAACCCCATTGTGACGACCCCTGTTTTGTCAAGCCCAGTGGAGGGACGTGCTTCCCCATCTTGGCCTGTGTTTCTCACCTTCTTCCTCTCCCTGCTGTGTGCTGCCAGCTCCTGAATTGCAGTTCTTTGAGAGAAAGGAACAGCAGTTTCTGCAAGGAGATGATAATAGGCAATAAAGTTGTTCCTTGGAAAAAGCAGCTGGACATGACATGATGGCTCCAGCATCAGAGGAAGCATCCTGCCATGTCCTCCCAAAGCTTAAAACAAAGGAGAACAAATGCCTTAGAAGAAATATAAAATTGTGTATAACAAATCCTATCCTCATCATGCTGCTCGTGGAGGCAATGACAGCCCTGTTTCCTTCCCAGCTCTCTTTTTCTGTTCATGGCTTCAGACTCTTGCACAGAGGTTTTCAGTCCCACTGCAGTAGAGCTGTGGAGTTTCCTACAGACTGAGAGCTCCCCTTTCTCCTCAACTTTGCCCTACCCAAACTTTTGTGACTTAATAGGAGCTATTTCTTATTTCTATTGGTGTAAATAAAGGGCTTAGCAACAAAAATGCTCATTATAGCCTCCCAAAGAAAGGCTTACAATAAGCTGCTATGTACTTTCTACCTCTGGACTCTATTGATCTGCAGGAAGAGAAAAGATGAGCCTGGGGGCGGGTGGAGAAACATCACAAGAAAATATTTTATTTCCTGAATGCTCCCTCCCCCCAGTACCAATATAACATTGATCCTCTGCTGTCCCTGTGGTCTGTGATTTTTGACTCCATGTTTTATAGTGCACAGAAGTCTTGCAAAAAGGACAGGCACGTGGTCTCTCTTTGTGCCTGGAAAGTACCTAATTCTTTTGAGGCAGTAGGCTATCAAGTAAGTAAGAGTTTATCTGTCTGGAGACCTGCACAGCCCGTCTCATTCCAGGCTCCTACTTAACCTATCTTTTGTTTGTTTTACCTACCCAGAGAGGAGACCAACTCCACCATTTATCCGGCGCCACCCTTTCAAGTTGGCTGAACTGTGTATATTTTTTACTTGTGTGTGTGTGTGTATATAAGTATGTATTAGTTTTGGGTAAGCTAATGCAATTGTGAGAACTTTTCAGTTTTTTTTTTTTTTTATTGCCATTGGCAGAGTTTGAAACCATTTGAAATACAGCCATGTTGGCTTGTGCTATGTAAGAAACAGGGGGAAGGAATCGGCATCTGCCAAATGGAAAAGGATAAAACTGGTGTAATGATATGTTGCAATCGTGCTGCAAAACCTACCACAGTAAATTACTGCTGTAACAACCTCCTTCCTGTTGCGAAAGGCTCCAGCCCAGGCTTTCTTGTGCCTCTCTTCTTGACATTTCAGTTCTTGAGAGAAAGTTATCTCTGTGATCCTTAGCACTGAGTGACTGCTAAGCTTCTTGGAGGACAAACTGAAAAGCAAGGATGGAGGCCAGGAGGGGCAGGTGCCTGATTTTGGGCTGGGTGATACTGCCGGACACGAGTGCCATTAGTCTGTAGCGGCTGACCCACAGCGTTGTGAGCAAGGCTTCATCCAGCGCGTTGGTCTTGCTGTGTAAAGTCTTTTTTCCCCCTTGTTTGCTTGCTGGTGGTTGGTATTTGCAAGTGACCTGAAGTATTCATGGCATTGCTCGCACAACCCGACTGCTGGGATGCTCTGCCCTGTGCCTGCAGCAGCGGTCTGGCCAGGCTCGGTGGCCTGGGGAGCATTCCCCTCTGAGGTGGCCTGTGGGAAATGAGCTGCAGATCCTGCTTTCGCCCATCCCAGATGCATCTCCTCTCCACAGACGCTGCACTGTGTTTGGCACACAGTCATATTTTGTTAACACTGAATGAAGGAGTGAAAAGGGAGAGAGCCAGAAAACCGAATTACTGTCCTGGTTGCAGAGTGATCCTCCTAAAGGGAGGGGAGAAGGTAACAACCTCAGTGTGGGAAAGTTTTCAGGCTGCTCTCTAAGTTGTTTATGTTCTGTGGAGAGAGTGGTTTGGGTCTCCTGAATCCAACTGCATGTTTGAGAAAGAATTATTCATCTGTTTAGGGGAAGGAGGAAAGAAAGCCTCCTCTTCAAGGGGAAAGCAATGAGATCCTGTTGGTTGCAGAGGTATAAGGTGATGGCCCTTTGACAGCACTTTCCAGAAAAGCATCATATAAACCTTCATCTGACGGTTAGCATTAAAACAGGAAAACCCTGGGAGGAACTCGGAGCTGCCTTGTACTTAAAATGTGCAAACCACCCGGTGTGATCCAGGATCCAGGCTGTCAGACC
Organism: Fulmarus glacialis; assembly: GCF_000690835.1. NCBI lineage: Eukaryota > Metazoa > Chordata > Aves > Procellariiformes > Procellariidae > Fulmarus > Fulmarus glacialis. Next base: position 32,321 of record NW_009189184.1, on the reverse strand, counting down.
AGCGACCAGGGGTGCATCTCTTCCCAGCGATTTCACCTCCTGCTGGTAAGATGGACAATGAGTGTTGAGGATGCTGGGAATTATACAGAGACAAAATCTGGGAGTCCCTGAAAGCTGAGTGGAATGGAAATTCCCTTTTCTCAAGGCTTGTGAACCATGGTTCTCCCAGCACCCTGCACTTGCCTGCATGCTTAGCTCTGTGCTGCTTCAGCTGGTCCTGGGCTTTCCACAGCTGAGCCTCCTGTGCTGTTTCCCCTGGATGTGAATTAACTCCTCCTAATTTCTCTTCTGTGGTGTTTGTACAATTAAATTTCTTTTTTTTTTTTTTTTTTTTTATAAAAACATCATTAGCTTCCTGTACTTGAAGTTCACCACCACATCCTTGCACTCCCTGAGTCCCCAACCTCTGCTGCTTCCAATAATAATAATAAAACCTGAAAAGGCTTGTTTTGTCCTCTTTACAGCTACAACAAAATGGATGTAGATTTAGCTGTGTTTTCCCCTCAGACATCTGGCACCGCTCCCTTTCTCTCTCTCCAAGTCCTCCCTGTGAGGAATGAGCACAGCTGATCACGGGGATAAGGATCAGCTCAGGGGAGCATGTGCTGGCCAGGGAAATTTTTTCCCTTTGATGCCCATTGCTCCCCACCTCTGATGTCTCATGCGCGTTTCACATTCTCCAAACCTGGAGTCATCTGAAGTCACAGGCCAGAAGCAGCTTCTCTCCCCCGGCTGCGCAGACCAGATCACCCCAAGGGGATTTTCCCTTGTTAAAGTCGCCAGCAAAATATTTTGCATGGCTTAAGTTGAGGTATCAAACTATTTCCCAGCTATGGCCAGTTTGAACCAAAGGCTGTTATGAAGAAACGCTGTCTGTTACATTAACATGAGTGGTCAAGAAAAGCCCCTAATAAAAGCTCTGAATAGACAGGATCCAGTTGGCCAATTTCTTTCTTTTTCTTTTCTCTTGTGAGTTTAACTAGATTTTCTCTCTTAAATTGAAATCTGATATTTATGGGAATATCTCATTCTCTATAAAGCTATGAATTATTTTTTTTGTGAACAGACCAAACACTACATATAAACCGCATGGAACAGATAAGTTGCAATATGTTTAAAAGACATGGACTTTTTTTATATATAGCAGAAGTGGGTGTATCTCATTCTTTCATGCACTGGATGGTCTCTATGGAAAATCCATAAAACAAAATGGGAAATAAGAAACCATTTCTCTGCTGCTCAGGTAAAATGACAGAGAGGAGGAAGTTTCTGAATTACAACGGGTCAAGCAAAAATACCTCCCTGACTACTCTTTCCAAAAGAAAACTGAACAAGTCAGAAATCCTGCGTACCAATGGGATCAGTTTGGGCTACTCAGTCCATTTTTGCATCAAGGGAGTTTGGTTGTATTACTTGTGATATTAAATTCTCTTGGCCATAAGTACCTTTAATCATGAACGTCACAGAGTATCCATTTCAAACCATGTTTGCGCAATTACTCAAAGTGGAAAACAAAGGGAATGGAGTGTGGTTTGGGGTTAGACTGGAAAGGGATGGCACGTCTTGGGCATGGGGTTTAGTTTCAGTGCTGTGAGGACCAGGCATTGGGAAAAGGAGAGTGGCTGGAGGCAAGCAGGAGCCTGGGCTGGCGTCTTGCTGCCTGGGGCTGTGCCGTGAGGTGAGTATTTCTGCTTCTTCAGTAGTGCCAAAAGTCAGCTTCTCACCTTCATTGCTGCAAAGAGAATGTGTTGGGAAGCACAGCGAGGGTGGCCGCCACCACCCTGTATCTTCATGGCAAGCAGGGAGTAAGGGAGGTGCCTGGGCACTGCTCCTGCCACACCACCTTGGATGGGGGCTTTTGCTCTTGCTCCATTCTTTGCTCCTTGAAAACCTCTGAGAAGTCCAGCTGGCAGCAAAGGAGGCGGGAAAGGCCAGGCACTGCTGCCCCATCACCCTGCATTGCTTTAATCCCGTCTCAGCAAGGAGAATCGTGGCAATGAATGGCCCATGAAAACATGTAATTTGCTGCAGCTGAAAGCTCCCTCACCAAAGGGATTTAGTTTATTATTTCTGTGTGTTGCTCAATAACACTGGCTGTCAGGCCTGTATTCAGCAAATGAGGATTTGAGCTCTAGGAACCTGTTTTGTTGCTGTCACAGCTAATGGCTTGTCAGTGTTTCCAAGGTAATTCTGATATTTCAGGAGACCAGTTTCTTGATTGTTTCAAATTGCACTGGGCTTAGTCCTGCATCAGCCTAAGGAATACACTTATTTATACACCCTTTTCTTTGGAGCATGCAAAACAACTTTGCTTGTTTACTTTGTCTGCTTTTTTAAAGCTTTTTTGAGCAGGTCTGCAGCCTGCCGTAGGGTTTATCTCTGTTCTTCCCCTGCTTGTTGCCCACTGCTGGGATGGGCAGAGCTGTGGATGGATGAGCACTCAGCTGGGAGATGTCCCTGCCAGATGCGACTTGCCCATCAGCTGCAGGAGAAAAAGTGGTATTTTTACTCTGCTGGACCACTAGATGGGGAAATTGTATTTACGTTTTTGGATTGCAAAGTGGATCCTGGCAGCGGGGCTGGAGCTCTTGGTAGTAATGAAGCGTATCAAGCCTGTTATCTGTAAGAGGTGCGTGGTGATGACTCAGACTTTGCCCCCCTCTTCGGCAACGACGCCACAGCTCCTCTGCAAGGAGCCAGGCTCTGCTGAGCCATGCTGGAGCCCGATGTGCTTTTGGGGATGTACTCTGCAAAATCGGCCTTTACCAATGCCCCCTCCTTTGAAATGTTTCTGTGGTGTAGGGCAGCAAAGGGGTTGCTCCTTGGGGCCAGTGGGTGCCTGCCCCACTGCCAGCCCCTGCACACACCCCGTAGCTTCACCCAGGAAGCAGGGAGAGGGCATAAATATTTCAACAAATTTCTGAACAGGGAGCTCCCGAGGCCAGGAAACTATCTGGACATCCGAGAGCTCATGTCAGGTTCAAGGCAGAAACACAAGGCAATGTGTGCTCAGGGCCTTGTCTTGCTTTCAGTATTTTGCTGCTGCTAAGCCATTGGCTTTTTCATGACGAAAGTATTTCTGCACAGAGCGGCAGAAGTGACGGCTGTATGGTGACACTGGGTCTGATGGGCCTGCAGGTAGGAGACTGGTGGTTATGGGGCAGGGTAATTCATAGGACGAGCTTGACAAAGATTTGGTAGGCACAAGAATATTTCAAAGTTGGGTATTAAAGAACTTTGCCCCAAACATGATGAGTATCAATTCTCAACCGTTAGGTCATTTTGATTTAAAGCAAGCATTCTAGGACATAGTGAACCCTTTTTCTTGCAAGAGAGCAGTAAGACTGGTTATAGCCCATTTTGGTTTACCCAAAGCTGTAAGTCCACAAGGTGATTGGTGACTTGGTAATGCTACCTAAAGATGCAGTTTTTAAAAAAAAAAAAAAAAAAAAAGGCAGACTGCAGGTCACAGGGATGATTTTCCTTGCTGCAGGGTGTGAATTATGGGATTGCAGCCTGATGCAGTGCTTTTGATTCAATGTTACAGTAATTCAGTAATAACTTTCTCTATGCAGTGCTACTTGCAGAGCAGATGTGCCTTCTGCAAAGGTGTGTAAAGTTTTTCAGACTTCTACAGATAATAAAACTTTGGAAAGCAGCTTTATTTCTCTAAAGATATTGGTGTACTATTTTGGGGAGGGTATTTAAAGCGGTGCAACCATCACAGTGTGATAGCAGCTATAAAAACGCACACCTCTACCTGTGCAGGCAGAGAAATGAACCGTACCGTGAGAAGTTACCTTCATGCTACCACGACCGAGTCTATGCAGCTCTCAGTTCCCACCTCTCCCTGCCAGTCTCTGGGGGTGCAGGGTCTGCATGGGGCCCAGGCTTCCTCCTCACTGCGCCGCCGCTGCACTCATCGTGATGGGTCTTGTCATAGCTGATGGATGCTTTTGTGAAAGCTCAGTTACCCAAAATCAATGTCAGCTCAGAAAGAAACCACAGGAATGTGTTTAAATAAGTACACCTGCATCTTTTTGGCACTTAGAGCTACTGTAAATAGCTTAGCCAAAAATACAGATGAGTGTTTATATCCTTTCAAATATCACCACCAAGCAACTAGAGAGCCAAATGTTTTTGCAGCAGTTGTGTGCTTCTTCTGCATGTGCTTTATTAGAGAAATAATGTCTTTGGGTTGGAGTCTGGAAGTCAGAGGTATTAAGGAAAAAAAATGCCTGTGAGCAACAGTTACAATCATCCTTTGGGGGATTTCAGTTAGCTGTTAAGGAAGACATCTTATGTTTAACCAGATTTGCCACTATGGCTCTACACTTGATTAATTGAGGAAATTGTACAGGGTCCTTTACTTCTGTGCCTTTGGCTAGGATAAGTCGCTATCATGTACCACAGTGTACTTGGGGATGGATGATTTGTGGAAGTTTTACCCTTTTGATTTATAGAAATGCTTCCATAAGGGAAACCTTAGGCCAAGGCTCCTCACGAACTGAGAAAGTCCTGGTATAGGAGCAGCAATGCAGTGTGTGCTCAGGGGAGCTAAGGTGCTTGAGTAGCAGCAAATCTTTTCTGTGCCATGGAATAGAGGTAATCTTTCTATTTCATGAAGTCATCTGCTTTTGCGTTTTTATCCACAGATCTTAAAATGATTCATACAGGATATAAGTAGGATTACTTCCATCTTAAATATGAGGAAACAGAGAGTGCGTGTGCACACACACAGGAACAGAGCCTCTCCCTCCCTACCCCAAACTGTGAGTCAACTTCAAATTGGATAAATGCATATTCCTGGGACACTTCAGTAACAGGAGGAAGAGGCAAACCTTCTCCAGGGCATCTGCCCTGATTTTATGATTGGAAAATCTTCCAGAGTGTATTGAGTCTTCATCTCCTGACATGCAATAGTATGGCACAGCAGGTTGCACCACTAAGTCCCTTAAAACAAGCGGTGCTTTAGCTGAAAGCTAGATGAACATCAATATCCCCTACTTTGATCTCTTAGAGTAGTTTTTGGGTTTCCTTCTGTTGTGCTGGAGGGGCAACCAAGGTGTGAATGGTGGCGCTGGAGGCAGCAGTGCGGGAGGGGGCAGCAGCACAGGGCTGGACCTCAAAGCTGCAAAACTGAGAGCTGCTCTGGCATCCCAGCAAGCCAGACTGAGTTTCCAGTCACACCACAGTGATGGCACTGCAAAACACTTTCTTGCCTTCAAACTAGCTTTCACACTTGGTGATGTGCGCAAGGCGCTTTCTGCACTCTTGTTTTTCCAGACAAGCTAGGGTTACTCTATCCTAAACCATCAAAGAGCCCTTTTATGCAGAGTTAGATGATACCTGTCAGGTCCCCACCATATCTGATGGAGCTGAGGTTCAAAGATACTGCATCAAAATAAGGTTTTAAAAATTCATCTGTGAGCCAGCATAGAGAAATCTAGGAGGCGAGACATAATCACAGTCCAGCTTTCCCTGGCCATTGAAATGTAATAGAAATGTTGTTGCTGCAGTTTTAGCTTGTATTTTATGCTCTCTGTCAAGAACTTATTTGTCTATTATCTTGATTTATTTATGGCCACTCTTTGGGTGGTGCAGGAGCTATCACTGAGCTTTCCTGCTGCTTCTCACCGTCCCTTTGCAACTATTGGTTAAAGAAAAAAGCTGCAGACCACATGTAAAGGATCATGTAAAGGATCAGTATCTCGGCAGGATAGAGATGGGACAGAATTGCTTATCCTTCTCATTTGGGTACGTGGCTCACACAGTCTGGCTTTATAGACTGAATTCTGGAGAGAGGCATAAATACATGACTGACAGTTTCTTCAGTCCCTCAAGGGCTTCCCAGAGCTCTCTGTCTGAGATCTCATTTTTAATGGAGGACCATCTGCTGCAAACGCACATGGTTGTTAGCGAATGCCTACCTAATGCTGTTCCAGGCAACACCCAAGGTAGATGAAACAAGAAAATATACCACCTGCTTTTCTATTTGTTTAGTTCATTGCATTTCACAACACAATGTGTATAGTCAGTTTTACTGTTCCCCTGCGCGGTCTGTCAGATTTTGGGTTTGTGGGGTTTTTACACATGTGTGGTGAGAGATAATGGAGAAAACCATAAGGATTGTAAAACCACAAAATAAATAGCTGGAATGCAGAAGTGCAGTGCCTGAAGCTACCTGAAAGCTGAAAATGGCTAGATTTGTAGTAAACAGCAATGTACCTTCAAAGCCCAAAGTATCTTCAATCTGCAAGTGTAAATTTATAGTTTCTTGCCATCTCCCTGTTGGTTAGGCTGCAATTCCTAGTGCAGTTGGGAATGGTCCCCCTGTTGCCTCTAATTACAGTTAGTTAATTAAAGGATAGATGTATCTCATTTGATTTCTGGAATGACTTATGAAACTCACGTCTTTGCTTTCAAACTTCTTGACATCTAGACAGTTTGTACAATTTGCATATTCAATTAAAAATTATTTGCTCCTTTGACCTTTGATACACAAAGCTTCATTTGGCCACCTACTCTTTCATAGCCGACATTATTAGCAAAAGCCTTTTAATTATTGAGATATGGTTGAATTCCTGTGAGTTAACATTTACAAAGCTAAGTACCAAAATATTGTGATGCTGCATATGACAGTTCCTAAGCTCTGAGACTCCACTGTTTTCAAAACCTTACTATGCATAGGGCAAACAACGTGCATATTCATCGCACCAACCTCTGCTTTGTCAGGGTAACTACCAACAAAAGGTCAATATTTAGGCTGTGGGAATTGCCTGGGGTGCATCACTATATGGTGTTATCGATCCGATACCAAGCAGTCCTATAGAATGATTGTGCCCAAAAATAAGAGTGAGGCACCCAAGTGTAAATAGTCAGGTTGAGGTGGCTTAATTTCACTATTAATTTCGGATGCAGGATTTGTGACTGTCCCCTCTTAGTGAGAGGGAAGGGAAAGGGATGCCCCTACCCACCCAGGGCAGCCCTTCTGTCCTCCCTCCTTGCCAGGGCATCCATTTTCCTTCCCTTCTGCTAAGAGCAGAGAGCTGAGCTGCTTGGCCTTGGACAGCTTTGTATTAACAGAAGTAACAGCTGCAGTTTCCTTTCAGCAGTAGGTAGTTAAGGCTCTTCCCCTTCCCAGTTTGGGGAAAATTACAGTTCAGCTACACAAGAGCAGCTCAAAGTTATGCACTTAATGGTACCCACTCTCCGATGAAGGAATCCTTTTTGCTCTCTCTCCCTAATTGAGTGGGCTGTCTCCACGCGAAGCTAGTACAGCAAATGTCTGAGTGAGGATCTAGAAATCCCAACTGGGGGTTTACATAAGCCTTTTGCTCTCTCTAGGTCCAGAGCTTGGACAAATAATAATAAATGCATCTCTGCTGGTGTGTCTTTGCAGACCTACCCCAGACAAATGCCCACTTGTTCTGATATAAAATGTTCCAAGTGTCATAGGCCAAAACTAAAATGTGTTGTTTTCTCTCTCTCACTCTTTTTTTTTTTTTTTTTTTTTAATCTTCCTTCTGGCTCGGCTTTCAATTACATCAGTAATACACACAGCTGCAGGCTGAACAGGGACGCTCTATAATCTGGCTGATACGACAGTGGTATTGAGTGGCACAGTGCAGAGAAGCAGTCAGATTTTCATGTCTCCCAAAATCTGCTACCTCCTTGTGACTCTCCACCTGCCAAGGGCCAAAGGGTGTAGGTTGGTGCTCTTGGGAGGCAACGTGGCTTTCCCAGTACTTCCAATTTCTTTCCCTGCCTGCGTGCTGGGCATCACAGGTAACCTAAACTCTTGCAGATTGGCTGCTCCTGGGATTTTCTGGCAGGTTTTTCTATGTCCTGTGATTTCTTTGCTTTTGTGATCAAAATACTTACTCTTTTCATACCTGGTTCCCCCACTGCACACCACAGGTTGTGGGGTGTCAGTGCAGGGCAGCTTGCGCAGGCAGCTGAGCATGCTGTGCTGCATCTTGGGGATTCAGTATAAGGTAGTTTGCAAACAGAGAACTTGCTCCACTTAATTCTTGCAGTGGAAATACAAAGCTTCAGCAGTTTCTCTGCACAGAGAAGTGTATTAATTATCTCTACCGAGTGTTACAGCATCATCAAGGTGCCTGCACTGCTCAACTAATTTGCACTGCATCCTCTGGGTAACTTTACTGAGCTGTGCTTGGAAAGAGCTGAAATTGCTCCAGGTGTGCCGGGATGGGCCCAGCATTTCCTAGACTGTGTACAGGTTTCCACAATGCTGCAGCCACTGGCTGTCTCTCCTGCAACCATGTTTGTCCTGTCTGGCTGAGCCTAGGCTCAAGTTGACTGCGTAGCCTCCAACTACAGAAAGGCAGAGAAACTGTGTACCTGCACGGGTGACGGGTGGCAGAAGGGAGCGAGGGCTCAGGGCGCTTGCCAGGCATGCATGCGGGACGCAGCCTACAAGCACGTGAGCCCCTGGCAAAGTGTGCAAGTCAAAGAGAAACAGAAGAAAATAGACGGTAGGAGCTCAGCTCAAAATTGCAGGCAGTAACTGAACTGCCTATCTATTTTTTTAGTAATGCGGTCTTCTCCCTGTGCTGTCCTTAAAGCCCATTTTGTAAAACCAATTGTAAAGAGCCTGTATGATCTAGTGCTCAGTTTACTACAAAACCCACACAATTCATTAAAAGAATTAAGGGGATAATGTCGTAATAAAAAGCGTACAGTCTGCAATGTAAACTAAACAGCTTCTAGGGATGGTTAAATGTCAGCACATCATGGAAGCATTTAATAACCACAAAAGCCACTTATATTTGGAATAAAGGACAACATGAAGGAAAATATTTTGCTTTGGCTTGCAAGAATTTGAAAGGTCTGAACCACCAGCACTGATCTCTCAGATTGGCTCCCAACATGGGCTGGAGAAACAAGGTGAGGAGGTGGCTGGCTGAGGAGGTCCGGGGAAGCGGGTAATTAATCTTGGCCTTCATTTATGGGGAAAAAAGGCAGGTCAGCATTAGCTGACTGTGGCTAAGGAAGCTGTGGCACTCTGCGTCCTGTCTTGTGTTTACCTGGCTTATTAAGCACTGAAGGGTGCACAGCAGCTAATAGTGATTGCTCTTTTAGATGAATGTACCTATGGTTTGAGAAACTGAGGCTTTAAACCATCGTTTGTGATTATACCTTGCATGAAAAAGAAATGGGACAAGTAGGGAAGGAAAATGGGATTTTGGAGGGTCGGAAGTCTCATGACCTTTTAGGTGATGCCAGTGCTCCCAAAGAGACAGTCTTGTAGCTTTTTAAAAAGGCAGTGTCACACAGCAGCCAGTGGAGCCGTGCACATCTGGCGGTGCCAGAAGGTGCCCTTTCCTGAAGGGAGCCATGGGCTCTCCAGTGACACAGCCCGGGCCTGTCCCACTGTGGGGTGAGTGGGCTGCTGCTCGCCTGGGGTCTGGCTCCTTGTGGCTCTGATCCAGCCCCTTGAAGTGCTGCTTTAGGGAAAGCATTCCCTAAATGCTTTAGGGAATAACAAATTCCCACACATGCAGACGGCTACCCATTTGGTTTTGTAGTCTGCTGCTGCTTTTTTCCCAAGCTTCCATTTTGTTGTCTTTCCTTCTGCATGTGTTTTTTTCCTGTTCTGCACTTGGGCAGGGAGCTCATGTGCAGCGCCAGCAGCTGCTGCCAGGAAGGACTGACCACTCTTTTGTCACCAAGTAATGCTATTGTTGTTGCCACAAGTTTTGCCCTGACTCTGGATACATCGCAGTCACTGTTTCAATTGAAACCATTGCCTGTGGCCACAAAGAACAGTCTGATGGGGACATGAGCAGCCCTGTGGCAGCACAGGAAAATGGAGCTGCACTGCATGCCTTCACCCCGTCATGGGAAATGGGTGCTGGGGCCGCCCTGCAATCCTGGATGTGGCATGGTCGCATGGTCAAAGCACAACAAACCCCAGTGCCAACACATGAAACAGTACAAAAGGATTTTTCACCTTCTTCCCACCTGCATCCCTCTCTCCATGGTATGTGTCAGTGGGGAGAAGAAGCAAATGAGGGACAGGAAGGAGCTGGGACTGAGATGGTGCCACCTCCCCACTCCCTCCCTCCCACAGCCAGCAAAATTTCAAGGTACGTTTCCTTTTGTGAGAGGGCAGCAAACCACAGGGACTTCCTCAGGAGAAAACTCCGTGTTCAGGGTGTGAAATTTCTCGCTTTTTTTAGCTGCCAGTGACACTTCTCAACGGCAGCAATGGTGTTATTAACCTGGCCTTGGCTTCTCCAAGGTAGAGCAGTCTGCTGCAAAGCAGTCCCTCTCTTCAGGGTCTGAGGAAAATGGAGTCCCAGTCTGAAAGGAAAATACAAGCTGTTGGTTTGCGTTTCAGTCTTGTTTTCTAGTGAACGCTGTGCAGCTGCAGGATGTGAGCAGATGCGTACAGCGTGATGCAGAGCAGAAGCAAATGTGAACAACTCTGGATGTGATGGTGGCAATAGTAGAAGGGGCACAAGGAGGTCCCTATAGGGACAGCAGCGGGCAGAGAAACACATACTGTTTACGTATTCTTCAGGCTCCCTTATCTCTTATGCATGGGAAAGTGCAGCTCTGGCTGTGGGCCAGCCTGGACCAGGAATATGCCAAAACCTCAGTGCAGCTCCATAGAGGATGTTCAGGCTCAACCTGCCTGTGCGTTCACCAGGCACTGATTCAAAAGAGCTATTGAAATTCCTGCCAAAATCTGCTGGCAGCAGCTTGGGCAGAAGTGCAAAGGAAGAAACAGTCTTGCTATAAAAAGCAGCTTCTCTGCCCTGCTGATTAGGGACAGCGGGGCCGGTTCCCCTTCGCAGAGCCACAAGGTGCTGGATGTGCTGCTCTGCTGCTGCCAAGGAGCAGCTTGATAATCTCCTCCCGTCATCTTGGAAGAGAACCTCCCAGTTCCTCTACTGCACAGAGCGATGAGCCCAAAGGGTCTCAAGAAATGGAAAATTTGGGAAACTGCTGAAAATTTCACCACTGGGGAAAACAATGTGTTCCCCGGAGCGACACCGTTGTTCAGTAATAGATAACATGGCTGCATGCTGACAAGCCCATGGTTATTCCTTTAATCTATCATTAGCATATGAGACATTTTAAAAACAAAACCAAACCTCTTCAGGACAAAGAAGCCTTTGCTGCTCCGTCAGGCAGTGTACAACGGCTGGTTGCATTACCTGGAGGCTAGAAGTTGCTTGTGTCTCAGTCTGGGCTTTTCTGTCTGTAGATGGAGATAGATGTGAGGAGATATTAAAGAGGAGAAAGCACTGGGAAGAGAAGAGATTGAATGGTTCAAGATGAAGATAGCACTAACCACTGACAATACTGTACAAAACAAGGCCATCTTTGTTTTCTGTAAATGAAGTGTGTTCAGCTGCTCTCTCCATCTCTTGTCTCTTTCTTTCCTTAGTAAGACTGGTATTTCTGTTATTTTGATTAGCCTGCAGACAATATCGAAATGAAACTTTAGCCTTTCTTGGAAATGGCTCATTTAATCAAAGAGATTTACGCAGAAGTACCTGGATAAATATGCACCTTCTGAACGGAACACCGAAGAGATGTAGATTTGAGATAAACCTGTGTGTGCTCTCGAGTAAATTATTCTAATTTTGGTGTGAATATAGTGCTTAGCAGAAATCCCCGCCTGCTGCTAGGAAGTATAAACCATGCTCAATTTAAAAACAAACACACACTCCCCCAGCAGCAATATTGCTTGTCATTAATAACCACACACTGGAAGTGAGTGTTAGTTGAATTAAACACCGACTTCCCTTTTTCTGTATTTCACAGGTCTTTCCAAACCATACCCAGTAGCATGTGAACACAATCCATGGTAAACCCCAGTCAGGGAGCAATGTCCCTGGGCACGGCTGAGTTTACCAGCTTGGCCACGGTCTGTGTGCTCTGGGTCCCCGCCAGCGCGGGAGCAGCTCCTCGGGCCTCTCCACAGCCCCGTCAGTCACACGCAGCAGGTAGTCGTATTCAGTATGCTCCATTTGGTTTCCCTGCATCGCTCTTGGGTCTGTGCTGTTCGTGCCACAGACATGTTGTGCAATGGATTTTAAAGCAGTTTTCTGCTTTCTTTCATCTGGATAAAACCCTGGGTTTGTAAGGTTGGCTTTTGGGATATGTAAAGCTGCATCAAGGGCAGCAACTGCACCTCCTGGGATGGGAGAAGTCTATGGGGGGAGTAAAGAGAAAGGTTGTTTGGGATATGGGTGTGATGGTGTTGGAATAACATAGTGCTAATAACACCTTTCCCTTCTATCTGAGAGGGTTTGTTGCCAAAAACACAAAAATAAGAGCCTTTTCATGCAGAATTAATTTTGCTCTTCACAGTCCAGTGGGCACATCTTTTTAATGGAGTCAGAGGTGCACCTACACTGAGTGTGTTTACCTCCGTGTGTGTGTATATATATTTTAAAGCAGTCTGCACTGAAGCGATATTAACGTCCGTAAGAAAGATCCAAAAGTGTCTTAAATCTCTAGGAAAGGTGAACTATATTTAGAAACCAGAGGGGGACTGCCGTTATGTTACCGGTTGTTTCTGCTGCCAGCGCAGCGCTTGGGCAACATGCTGTGCTAAGGTGCAGCTAAGATTGTAAAGATGTCTTGGGTGCATGGACTGCAAGCCTGGTACACTCAAACTATACTACCAGAAATGCCCCAGCCAGCTGAACTAGGATTAAATTTATGAAAATGAGGAACTTCTGATTTCCAAAACCCAGATCTGAGTTACCTTCAGCTCTAGGCTTTGCAAACTTGTTCAGCTTTTTTCAGTTGATGGAGGAAATATTCTTTGCAGTTTCTATCAATCTGGTTATTTTTTCTGTATCCCTTCAACATGTTTTTAGGCTTTTATGTTGCCATGTGGGGCTATGGTATCTCAGATAATTCAGGTCTCTCACAGCCTGTCCACACCTCTGGTTTCCCAAACCTGTGGGATACTCTGTGTCCTTGCCAGCTCCTTGGGAGTATACAAAATGTCCCCAGGGATTATAAATAATCCTTCTTGGGGCAGTAGATTATACAAGTGACAAATTATTGGAAAGATATGCATCTAGGATGAACAACATGAGGTTTGTTTCCCAACCAGGCAGTGTTTTCCTCCAGGCAGTGACAAAGTTTGGAGCAAGATGTTCTCTGTGTGTGTGTGTGTGAGGCACTTTTTATTGTAGGCCATTACCTGGTGTTTGAAATCCGGCCTAACCTGAGGACTCAGTCCTTCATGCCAAAACCCTGTGATCACCTGACCCATGGCAGAGGCTGTAGTGGGAGACTTTGGTGGCAATAAAAATTTCCAAAAGCTCGAGCACCGAGCCTAGGAGGCTCCTCTGGCAAGGATGATGTGTGAGGTAGCTGGAGAGCTGCCCTGGGAGGGGGGTGTCTCTGTCCCCGCAAGCCCTTTCACAGGGGTGGTGTGGGGCAGAATGCTGTACCGAGTATGTGGGTGTATGTCAATGTGGCACTGCAGGTTTTATAAGCAATGTCCAGCTTGCGGAAGTTTCCAAAATTCAGGACCGCTGCCATTCCCTAAATTATGTTGAGGGTCAGCAGGCTGAAACTGAGCCCCCTGGGGTGCACGCTTTTCTCACTGCAAATTCCTCCTGGCATGGTGTGTTGGTTTGACGCTGGCTGGACACCAGGTGCCCACCAAAGCCGCTCTATCACTGCCCCCTCCTCAGCTGGACAGGGAGAGAAAATATAACGAAAAGCTCGTGGGTTGAGATAAAGACAGGGAGATCACTTACACAAATTCAGCAGAATTTGAAGTAAAAACAGTGACTGGGAGACATAACGGGCAATGCTCGGACTGGCCATTGCCAGGGACTGGATTAATAGTGGGTTTTTTTTTGTTGTTGTAAAGTGGTGAAGCCTGGGCTCAGCTTCACTCCTGAATTCTCTAACTTCTCCCCCACAGCGGCAGAGGGGGACGGGGGCTGTGGTCAGTTCAACACACGTTGGTCTGCCACTCCTTCCTCCTCGGGGGAGGACTCCTCGCACTCTTCCCCTGCTCCAGCATGGGGTCCCTCCCATGGGAGACAGTTCTCCACAAACTTTTCCAACATGAGTCCTTCCCACAGGCTACAGTTCTTCACGAACTGCTCCAGTGTGGGTCCCTTCCACGGGGTACAGTCCTTCAGGAACAGACTGCTCCAGTGTGGGTCCCCCACAGGGTCACAAGTCCTGCCAGCAAACCTGCCCCGGCATGGGCTCCTCTCTCCACAGGGCCACAGGTCCTGGTAGGAGCCTGCTCCAGCGTGGGCTTTCCATGGAGTCACAACCTCCTTCGGGCATCCACCTACTCCGGCATGGGGTCCTCCATGGGCTGCAGGGGCACAGCCTGCCTCACCATGGTCTTCACCATGGGCTGCAGGGGAATCTCTGCTCTGGTACCTGGAGCACCTCCTCCCCTTCCTTCTTCACTGACTTTTCTGTCTGCAGAGTTCTCTCTCACACATATTCTCACTCCTCTCTCTGGCTGAAGTTGCCTTTGCGCAGGTTTTTTTCCCCTTCTTAAATATGTTATCACAGAGGTGCTACAGCCATCGCTGATTAGCTCGGCCTTGGCCAGCTCTATTTTGGAGCCGGCTGGCATTGGCTCTATCAGACACAGGGGAAGCTTCTAGCAGCTTCTCGCAGAAGCCACCCCTGTAGCCCCCCTGCTACCAAAACCTTGCCACACAAACCCAATACTCATGGAGAGAATCATACTGCCAGTAGAGGAAATTATCGTATCATGATATATATAAGAATACCAATTCTTATCTAAATAAACTCACTGTATGCATGGAATCATCTGTTTTATATAAACACTTTTCATGTCAGCAGATTATAGGTACTTCAGTTTGTGTGAAAGTCACTGTGCTCAAGCTGAAATCAGCTACCTTTATAAGCCTGTACAAGACAAGAATGAAAACTAAATGATCTATTTGAAAAGCTAGGAGAATTTCAATTACTCAGAAATCTGCCCAGAACACTATATCTTGCTATAGCTGCCCCTGCAGAAAATGCTACAGGAGTTTTGTTGCTCAAGGGTAGCTGCTGGCAGCACTGCACGAGTGCATCGTGGTGAATTGTGGGCTCTGGCTCTGACTCAGCAATGCAGCGATAAAAGGAAGAGCCCCTATCTCCACCCTGTGCAACCGCTGCACGTCCATCCTGATGCAGTAGCCTTAGTGTTCCTGTGATACGCGTCTGTGATTGAAGCACAGTATTACCAAATATTTTGTGTAAAAAAAAAAAAATCAAGTTTCTTCCCCCACTTCCGTCCTCTTTAGGTTCTTATCCCAGGTTGACCAGCCCGAAATACGAGTGCCTCATGCTCTAAATGCCGTATCACTTACTTGTCAGCTGTGATGGTCCTCCCCTTCCTCAGGGGGGGAGAGCACGTAGGTTTTTTGTGGGAACAGATGTTTTATGCCCAGGCAGGTGAAGAGGAGCACACCTGCGGGTGGGGAGGAATGGCTGGATCTGAGGTGGCTCTGGCTCTGCGGGTCCCCAGTGGCTGCTGTGTGCCTGGCCAGGAGCAATGTTCACCACAGCCTGCATCCAGGAGTTTGTGGCAGTAATGGGATGTTACTACCTAAAAACTGACTCCATCCAATGTTCTCCCAATAACTGAAAACTCTACTGTACATCAGTGTCTTAGTAAAATATGGTGCACTACCCTTTTTATCTGATTCAAGTTACAATATATAATTATAAAAAATACTAGCAGTGCATATGTCTAAAATGTGAGTTCCCTGTTCATCCTAACAGCCATAAAGCATTGCAGCGTGGCTGTAGGAGCCTGTGCACAGCTTTAAGGATGAGCATTAGCCTGACCTGCGTGGTGCAGCTGTGCTCCAGCCTTGTGAGGGGCAAAATGCAGAACACCAGGAAAAAAACAAAACAATCTCCAACTACGTGGCTCTGAATAGTTGGGGTCAGAGAGCATGTCTCCAGTGCCTGCCCTCTATTTTCACTGAAACAGGTGAATTTTAGAGTAGGTGCTAGCCTATGTAATTTGGGAAGCCTTGCCTGCAACTGTTCCTGAGACATTAGCAGAGGGGGCTGGGTGTGGGGTGTGAAGGGGTAATAATATTTTTTACATTTTTTTTTCTTCACTTGTTAGCTATTTAGAGTCCAACCTCATTAAATCTATGCATTACAATTCAGTGGCCTTTGAATGAATGGATTAGTTCAGTGTTATTTCATCGCTTTCCCTGCACCCTGCAGCTGTGCAGTCTAAAGTTATCTTGTTTTCTCATCTATAAGTGTTGTAAAGGAAGCTCTCTGGAGATGATCCGCTGAGCTCAATCATCATAACAACTCCTCAAAGCTGCAGCCTGGGCCA
The DNA here is from genome assembly GCF_000690835.1 of Fulmarus glacialis. Classification (NCBI taxonomy): domain Eukaryota; kingdom Metazoa; phylum Chordata; class Aves; order Procellariiformes; family Procellariidae; genus Fulmarus; species Fulmarus glacialis. The sequence goes on along the minus strand of NW_009189184.1, from coordinate 15,967 downwards.
CACTTCACGGGGGATGTATTAACTGTACATTTCCCCTTTTTGCATTTCTCCTAGGGATCTCTGTGAAACACCTAGAAAGGTGGAAAGCATCAAGGCAGCGGTATTGATTTGTGAGGTTTGGGCTCATTTTTTTGGTTTGGGATGACTGTGAATTACACCTTCCGGCAACAGCATCAAAGCAACTGCAGGTCCAGAAAAATGGTATGAAGAATTGGAATTTGTGCTCTTCTTTGCTTTCATATAGGAAATGCTGGATTTTGGGTTCTTTGTAAACAGAAATCTCTCGCACTGAGCACAGCAGGCTTTGGAAAAAAATATCTAGAATATCTCAGGCCACTTCTGCTCAGTGGGCACTAGGAGGGCTGTGATAATGTGTGCTGTATTTTAACAAAAACCTCCCATCTATTTTGGCATAACATTTGAAAAGCCTTGCTGGATTTTGTCTTTCCTGATGATAATGAAAGTTTGATTTGATTTTCAGGATGGACAGTTATTCAGACCAGTAGCTGGCAATGCTATCTGTATTCAGCATGTCTATGAAACATCTCCGGAGAAGGAGAAGGGACTGAGGGGTGATAAATCTCATCCTTTAACGTCTACAACTGAACTGCCCCTGGCCAGCCCTCCCCTGAGGGCTGGTGGACAGAAAAGCCAGCAGCATTTCTAGGGTGCAAACTTTTCTAGGTACAAACTGTGCTGTAGGACCCCTCATCTCCCCAAGTCTTTTCCTTCCTGCAGGCTTCATCCGCCACATCTCACTCTGCGTTTGTGTTTCAGATGAAGGGGGACCCCCCCAGGGCATTGTGGTGGGCGCAGGTCCCACCAGCACTGCCGCAGCTCTTTGCAGGGGAAATACAGGAAACAGAGGCTTTCCCCTGGAAAATGGGTGTTGGGTGTGGGTAAAGAAGGTGAAATCTGCTTTGTGGTGTAGGCAGGATGGCCATCAATTGGAGGAAAGCTCCACTGAAGCCATTTTAGGATTTCAGAAACTGAGCAGTAAATGTAACAGAATCAGTGGAGCCCTTTCTACCCGGTCACTGCATATTCTACGCTCCGACCTCCTAGGAGCTGGTTACGTCTTTTGCTTTATCCAGAAGTTTCCTTTTATTTTAGTTCAAACCTCTCCTCTGATAAATCTGGGATAGCAACCCTCCCACTCAACTTTTTCCTTCCTGTAGAATTTTAATATAAATAAGTTCATAGCTGGAGATCTTAGACCCCTGTGCAAGTTCCCCCATGAAATGAGCAGCCTGCCCACAGCCCTGGGAAGCAGGGCAGCCAACGCGAGCAGATGAATCTCAGGGCAGCCAACGTGAGCAGATGAATCTCTGTGATTTGTTTGGAGGATGCTGGAGGCAGGAGGGATCTCAGAGATGATCCAGAAGGCTTGTTTTGGCTTCTGGTCTAGGGGACCTTGGGGATACCTCATCTCCTCCAAGGAGCACCTGTGCGGACACTGTGGCCACACACACTGCACGGTCGCAGGGAGCCTGAGCTTTCTGCAGCCTCACAGCTGAGAAATTGGAACACTGTTGGTGCTGCCGTGAGGGCAAGGATGAGCCACCTTTTCTCCAAACCAGCCCAGCCTCTGTCCTCTGCTGCCCAGCTGTTGGGCACACAGTGTATTTGGTTTAGGCTGGGTGTTCACAGGTCCTGACTTATATTGCCTTGTGGGATTAATTCCTCTGTCCTATGGCTGATACCACTTTGCTCCTAAGATGAAATCTGTTGTCCTTCTGCCTCTTGCCAGCTATGGGTCCTTTCTGCAGCAGGAAGGTCAGCCAAGAAGCTGTGTCCCAGGAAGGCACGCTTTCTTTCCAGGAGTAAACCTCAGCCTCAATCCAGATGTGCTTTTCTCCATTCTGTGTGTTTAATTTTCTGTTTGAAGTTGATGTTGCATCAGGGAAAAGCTGACAGGTAAAGGTAGTTGAAGAGTTCCCAAAGGCAAGGTACTTAGGCTGTAAAATTTATTAGACTACTCCCTCCCTCTGTAGGTAATTAGTAAACTGCTCACTGAGATTATTTCCTATTAACAGATTTGAATAACTGCATAGTCCTTATGCTGCTTTGGGTTTGGTACCTGATAGCCTGAAACCCACATGTAGGTAAATGTGGAAAATAAATTACTAGCCAGTGCTCATGGGCTGTAACTCCAGGTCTAACTACGTGTGGGCTGACTTAATGCCACTTTAAAGGGGTGCTTGTTTATGAGGAACTGGATGATAGACCTGCAGGAGGGAATTAGACTTGATGTGTCCTATACCTGTTAATTGAATCAGGCTGAGGTGCTTGCAGGGAGGGTGCTTTTAGACCACGTCAGGGCTTGGTTTGTGCCTGTACTGCCCTGGCTGAAAGCTGGAGATGCATCTGTAAAAACTTGAAGGCAAGCGATGAATCATCTTCATCACTTGCAGCTGCTCCAGTGTCGGTGTCTGTTTAGCAGAGGTGCTTTCAGCCTGGTTGCTGCTCAGCGCTGCAGCGTGATCAGAGCAGGGCAAGCAGGGGGCAGCTGGAGGGCTCTCCTAGGACACAGAAAAGCCGGCGGCAGGCCCGCTTGCGCGAGGTTGTGTGCTCCCTGGGACGCAGAGCTGTCAGCCCCCATTTCTGGTTATGCTGGCAGACTTGCTCTGTGCTAGTGCATTAACTCCATTTCTGCCAAAACCGTTTCTTTGCAATTAGCTCCGAAGAGAAGGGCCCTTAGTGCAGAGATAAAACACTAGTGGGGTGAGCAAGATGTTTGCTCTTTTCCTCTGAAAGTCCTTTGTTTTCAGGAAGGATGTGGCTGTCATCTCATAATTAAGTTCTGGAAAATTATCTGCATCATTAAATGGAGGTTGTAGTGAGGAGACAGGTTTTTTGATCTTAAAATCTAAGAACATTTAGGCATGTTTGGGCCATTTATAAATTGTTGTAAAATACAAATCTTTGGGAAAAGGTTTAATGCAGCAGTCATTAATACCAGCATTAGGTCAATGCACAAAAATCCATTATTGCAGCAGTAGCTTTCTGGTTTAATTTTGGCATTCTCTCTTACAACTATTTTTGTTTTATTTTTAACCAGGAGCACTAACTTTGATATTCACAGGTGTAAGTAGTGTTATATAGGACTGGGAGGGACCTCTGGAGAGTCTTCAGTCCAACTCTAAGACAAGACCAAGTTCATCTATTTCACCCCTGGAAAATATTTGTGTAACCTCTTCTTAAAGCCTTCCACAAAGATTCCCCCAACCTCCAAAGAAAAACATTGAGTGTCAGGCCCCGGACCGTGCTCATTATTCCAACTGAGGCCTTACCAACATTGAAGAGAGAAAGGAATAATTGCCTGCCTTATTAATGCAGCCCATGAAATCTGCCTCCTGTTCATTAGCATTGCTTTGCAAACTCCTATTCAGTTCAAGATGACTCCTAACACTTTTCTACATATTGCTGCCTGACTAGTTATCACTGATGTTGTACTACGTATTTGATTTTACCTTCCTCGGTGTAGGGATTTGCATGTGATAAAACATTTTGAATCACATCAGATGGGAAAGATATATATCAGAAGGAAAGATGGCTTTGAAAGTCAATGCAGTTTTTCATGTACAGTCAGTTACTCTGATAGCTGTTCCAATAACAGTGGAAAGATTTAATTTCCACTTGGTAGGTGTTATGTATTTTGTTTCTAACAAATATTAATAACTGCAGTAGATATTCTTAAGTTAATCAGGAAACTACTGATTTCCCGTTGTCCCCAGTACACATCTGAAGGTGAATATATTTATATTCCAGACCACAGGAAATTTTGTGCATTTATTGGTACGGTAATTTGGGGTTTTGTGGCATACAGGAAAAGTCCATGAGACAGGATATATGTTGGTGTTTTCTCATTGACTGCAATTAGCTAAAGTAGTTTTCTGTGCCTGTTCTGACATAATCTTCCTTTAATATAAAAACTGACCCCAATGATATGTTCAGCTTTGTGATACCAACCTGGGGAGAGAAATTGCACCTAACATGTAGTGCTATTTTAAATATGGTTAAAAGAAATTGTCAGTACTTGGAGAAGCTATGTGAGATAGCTTAGGACTTGCTTGAATTTCTTGATTCGTGATCTCCATGCATGGAGCTTTTGTTCTGTTTACGGGTTTAAAAACACCCTGGGTATGTGCAGATAGGGGTGTTAACTTCAGCTTCAGACAGCTGCAGTGATTCTAAATAGGAATAGGATGGGTCACAATAATTTATCAACAGACTTGTTTTCAGTCTCCTATTCCAGGCTGAAGAACCCCTTTGTGCAACAGCATAATAACCACCGGGCAGATGACTTTGACTCTCTCACTATCAGGGGCACATGTCTAAGAACCTAATGAAAATAGCAGGGAGACAAAGAGCGATGGCTACTTCATGCTGCTAGCAAAGATAGTCCTTTCTAACACTCCATACATCTGTAACAGTCCCCATCTACAACACACTGGACAGGGCCAACAACTGTAAACAACGTTATCAGAGGACAATGTGGGCTGTATGCATGGTTATTCCAGATAAATTAACACAAGCCTGTTCTTCACTGGAGCTGAGAAAATAAAGCAATTCTTTGTCACTCTGCAAAAACCTGATTTGAAAAGAGCAGTTTTAACCAAGAATATTTGGAAATTGAATGCTAGTGGTGATGAGAGACTGATCTCCCGCTGTCTTATCTTTCACTGTCATTCTTGTGGCCTAGAAAAAGGGACAGTATCTAAAAATGCTTTCATAAGAAATGCAAAGGAATGTAGAGAGATGTAGATCCAGTCCAAATTTTTGGTTATGGTGTCTTCATAGCCTCTAACAGAGATATTCAATTCCCTGAAATGACATTTGCTCTTTTGCTAAAAAAACAGATGGTCTTTTACCAGTGCTTAAAATCTACATCCAATAGTAAGACAAACAGACTGAACAAATCCGTCCCTACCAAAATAAAACATCTTTAAAATGCCATGTTTGGTCTCATAGCAAAACTTCAGCTGAATGCACCAAAATAAATGGGATGTTTGCCTGACAGGTCTTACTTGTAGGTGCAAAAATAGTTCAATTTTACAAAATACAGCTGTGATAGATGTGCAGTGCAATAATAGCCTATGCAATATTGGTCTTAAAGAAAATCTTTACTGTATTACCATAAAAATCATTTCCCCACTTCTACAAGTCCTATTTTTACTTTTTCCATAGTTTTATCCCTGCACTTTCCAAAAAAACAATGATATATAATTAGGAGACATACTGGGAAAAGAAAGCCTGAAGAAGGCAGTGTTGAGGTTTGATGCTTTTAAAACACCTCCTCCCAGCCTTGACTGGCACGGTTGAGTACATTCCTCACGGGTGCCACGTGACTCGCTTTAGGAGTAAATCCTGAGACCTGCAGCTTGTGCTCCCCTGCACACCCACTCCACACCCATCCCACAGACAGAAACACTGAAAAGCATTATTTAAGTTATTTTGAAAGCTATGGCTCTAATAATGCTCTTATACAAATAAGCCCTAAAATTTATCCTGGAAAAATGTATGGTGCTCTCATCGCTCATGTAGAGGATGTGAAACTGAATCAGGTATGAGGTAATGACTGAGGTGTGGAGAGTTTACTGAAAGAGTGGTCAGGCCTTGGAACAGGCTGCCCAGGGAAGTGGTAGAGTCACCATCCCTGGAAGTATTTAAAAGACGTGTAGATGAGGCGCTTAGGGACATGGTTTAGTGGGCATGGTGGTGTTGGGTTAACGGTTGGACTTGATGATCTTAGAGGTCTTTTCCAACCTTAATGATTCTATGATTCTATATGGGAGAAGACCAGAAGGGCTTTATTTGTTCAACCGAGGAAAGGGCAAGAGGATCTGTGATCACCTTCACTTAGATGAACCAGGGAAAGAAACACCATGGAAAACTATTTTAGTTCAGATAAAAAGCTGTCACGAGGAAAACTAGGTATAAAGTAGTCACAAATATAAAATGGAAATAAAATCACAATTTCTAACCTTTACCAAAAAAAAAATTAGGTTGGGCAAATAATGAGTTTTAAACAAAGTGTTTATCAGCTGTGGAACAAAGGGCATAATGGGACAAAACTCGATGGCTATTCTTTGTTTAGGAAAACTTGACGACTTTTTTTTTTTCCTTTTAAAAACTGGTAGGTGCAGCAGTTCTTGTGTGTTTGAAAAACATCATTGCTTATTGAAGAACCTTTTATGCTCAACGGACCAATCCACTTAACGCTAATAGGTCTGTGGTGGTACAGCCTTTAGTTGTGTCACAGTTCACGCTGAATAACAACCCTGCCACTCTTCGAAATATCTGTTAAACTTCCACTGGCTGTACTTACAGTAGCCCTTCGCTGTGAATTAGGCAATAGAGCATCCATCCCTGTCGACTTTTCAGCCCCAGCTGCATTTCACAAAGCGCTCGGAGCAGGAAAACATGCAAGGGCTGCTGCGACTGTGCCCATAACCTGGCAAACAATTAATAGTAAACAATCTATTAGGCTTTTTTTCCCCTGTTTATTTTGAATTATCTGTGAACAGTTGGTTGTAATTAATTAATTCAGCTTTCAGCATTACTTCATAAATGCTTTTGTACCAAAAAATTCCAGTCTGAACCATTTGCTTTGACTTTGTCTTGACTGTTCATCCCAATGAGATGAGCCCCCTCTCAGCCTCCTGGTTAGTAAGGTCAGAGGACTAGGAAGTGATGCTGCAATTTATAGCCTAAAGGTAGAAAAGCCGAATGTCGAAAGCATCATGGTCCCCATTTCCAGCTTCTTGGGAAAGAGAGTCCTATAGCAAGTTGGACTGAAGCATGGCCAAAGCCTTGGTGTAAAGCCCAGTTATGCACAGATTGAAAAACAGTGGTAGTTATGCTAAAATCAACCGAAAAATTCAGCTACACGAGCAAGCGTATGCTATAGTTACCTTCTGATATTGTCTTTACACTACTGTAAGTGTTAACTTCATTTCATTCAATTAATGTATGGTGCCTAGCTGTTGTTTCTAGCAAATATTTCAAAACTTGAACTTCATTTACTTTAGTTTTAAGTATGATTTTATTATTCTTACTTCAAGTTCTTTTTTAATTGGAGTGCCTTTCCATAATGAAGGAAGGAAAAATATTTGGCTTGCTATCTTTTAGTCATCCCCTAGAAATTAAACTAATGCATTTGGAATAGATACTCTGGAAGTAAGTATTCGAAGTAAACCTCTCAAATGATTATTGTCAGGTTGCCAGGTACCACACTACTAATTACTTTTCTTCTGCTATCAAAGCTGTATCTGAATATTGAGCAGCACGTTTACAGATTTTTTTTTTTTTCCCCACCCTATATCTAAAGGAAAATACACCATAATTTGTGAAAGACGATTAGTGTGCAGGCAATCACCTTTCCCTGCATTAGTACTGTAGTCAGAACAATTATGCACCTGAATGCTACTATAGCAGACATGAGTAGCAACGGTGTGATAAGTAGCCTATTGAAATGGCAGTCGACACCATATGAATAATTTCCTTCTCATTTGTCACCAGTCACTGCAGGACTGGAGATGCAGGAACTTCTTTGTAAAGGCAGCTCCTCTAGCAAGCTTGCCTGGATGCAAGGCTTGGAGAAGAGGTTTGGGCTGCAATGAGCATCCAGCAGTGACTGCCCCGCAGCCCCCAGCACTGCTGTGCAGCCAGCCCTTGCAGCTGGCAAGGGCCAACCTGTCCCCTTAGGTGATTTTCTGTCTCGGGTGTTTTGGTGGCGTGAGTGCCTGTACGGGAAGTACTTCTGAATGTGATCTTGGGTCAGCCTGCTTCTGCCTCGGCTTCTGTGTTTGTGTGTATATAACAAATGGTGTTGTGGATGGAAGAAAATGATGTGTGATTTCATGAGGAAGATGCTGGTCTCTGGGAACAGTTTACTGACATCTGATTTGTAAAAGCAAGAAAAAAGATTGGGGTAGCTTGATGTAAATCATGTTAAGTAAGACCAGTTTACATCCACCTTGCCTAGACAAAGATGAAAACCTTTTCCTGTGCAGCTCTGCACATTTCAACGCCATCCTGTGCTCAGTGCAGTGCCCCGAGGGCTGCTCTGTCTCATGCCACTGTGCTGAGCTCTCAGAAATCACCAGAGTCTCACCGCTGCTGGGAGCAGCCTCGCAGCTGTGTGCTGTGCCAGCAGCGCTCTACCTGGTGCAAGTGCAGCTACACCAGCCTAGTAGCTGCTTGTCTTGCTATGGGCATGCTCCTAAAAGCTAGGCTGGTGAAAATGCAATTATAACTCTGCAGTACAGTACGATCTTCTGCTTATTTCACTATGTGAGTTGGGTATCATGCTTCTCACCACCACAGTTAGGCTGGTAGAGGTAGGGATGGGAGCAGGAACTCTCGAAGTGGTGGGATTCAGAGACAGTCCCTCTGTCTGTGCTTGGTCCTGGTGGAGTCTCAGCATAACATTTGACTTGTATCTTGTAATAGCAAGTGCAGCGTTTGGGGAGACCTAGGGGGATTTTGTGCATTTTTACTGGGAGATAAGAGCCAAGCTGTAAAGAGAGTCTGACTGTCTCTAGTGGTTAGGCTAGTCTCGGAAGAAGTGGGAGACCTTGCTCCAGCTGCTGCTTGACATCTTAGCTTAGCAGGACATCTTGACATCCAGGGTTTAGCAGGACCCTGGCTGCAGCTGCCCAGCTCCACATGCGCTCTCTGCTGAATAACTGCCCACTGCAATGGGGCATCTCCTGCGCTCACCCTGAAATACCGGATAATCTCATGGTCCTCAGAGCATGCACAGCAGATGCGAGAGACTGAGGCCATGCAGCCTGGGAAGCCTCTGGATTGCAGTTTATCTGAAATAGATATATTTTAGTTTGGGATACCGGCGCTTATCTATTGATTGCGGCTCACAAGCACGTACTTTCTTTGCCATAATGAAGCTTCGGATGCATGCTGTTTGATTTAAAGTTTGAAAAAAAGCAATTGGCTCTGAAGCCTAGACCCATATTTCTGCAGAAATTAAGCACCTTTCCTGTTGGAGTTCTTCGAAAGGGCTTAATGGCATAATTTCCCCAAAGTTACACAACATTAACTTTGTATGTTTTTTTCCAGAAATGAGGGGAAATTATGTGAACATCTAATGCAATTAATTGATATAAATATGCCTTGTGGCAATAAAGAAAACCAAATAATGTTCTTCCTTAATGTAATGAATCAGTTAAGAAATTGTAAAGCAATAAATGTATCAGACTTTGAATTTAACAGCACGCACTGGAAAAAATGATGCTGTTAGAGCCACAGTTCTAGAGACAGCACAGAAAAAGAGAAAACTCAACTATAAATAGAATAAACTGAGTATCAACGTGTTTCATGCCTGATAATTAAGAAATCAATAACAATACTATATGATATGCCAGGCTCAAGCTGCTTTTGACATTTCTAGGACCTGAACCTCCAGACTTTTATGTAAACACAGGATTTTATTCATATGAGCATTATCATTGTTGTCAGGGAGACAGTCACTCGTCTGTCGTTGCCACACCAGAGCATTTTAATCATCCCTTCTCCAGTCAGAATTCCTGCTTTTAAAATAGCATACAAAGGTTCCTTTTCTCACTTGCCTTGCATCTAGATATCGCAGTTAGACAAGTCCTGCATCAGGTCATGTGCGATGAAAGGAAAAAGTCATTCTCAGAGAGCAAAGAGGCACCTATTATTAGTGTTCCCAAGACACACTGTTGTAAGACAAAAAAAATTGATTTTTTTTTTTCATTCTTAATGTGTTCTGTGCCGATGCCTGTTATTTTTGCTGTTAGCTTTTTACATTTGCTTGACTGTTTTATTTGTTACATTTTTTATTAAAGCAACAACAATCTCATACCAAAAAAGAAAAAAAAAACGCAGCCTGGTAGGAAGACTTTTTAGTGTCTTGTCATTGAATTCAGTAGAAACCGTCAAAGACCAGAACGCCACAGAACTGTGGGAACCCTGACTGCTGCTCATGTGTTTTTAGTATTAATGAATAATTTATATTTTGAGGAAAAATGTGCAGTCTTTGTCACCTTTTATTTCTGTCTTCTCTATAAATTTAAATTTCTCAATGAGACAGTATGGAACTGCCATAAACACAATAGGGATTGTGCAATAATTTCAACCCCCGTAATTTAAAATTTGTGTCTGTCAATGCAGAATAATTGCTTCTCCAAAAACTAGCACAATTCGCCTGCAAGTTCAGCCTCTTAACCCAATCGCTGACTCCCAAAGGAATCTGGGCTGTAATGCAGGCTTTGCGTAATTCAGGGCTAAAATAAACACATAAAAAAATACTCCAAAGCGGTTGGATTCGCGTGTCCCTCTGCATTGTCTAACGCTACAACCACGGTATATGATAAAGCTGCGCTGAGCCATCAGGTGACATCTCGCCCAGGTTTGTGTGCGTGTGCCCGGGCCAGGCTGGCGGTTTCGGCAGGCTGAGCGGGGATGCAACCAGCACGGGCCAAGACGAGGATGTCCTAGAGAGAATTGTGTTAAGAAAAGACGGGTGAGAGATGGTCTCTGTGTATTGATTGTCATACCTTAACTCCTGCTAACCCACGAAAGACATGTG
>NW_009189184.1:0-5359 GCF_000690835.1 Fulmarus glacialis | reverse complement strand
CTGCTGAATGGAAGTGGGAAATTCAGTTTATGTTGGGTTTTGCTGCTTGTTCTCCTGGTGGCCCCTGGCAAGTCAGATAGATCCTGTCTTCTACCTCTGTCTGTAAAGACCATTTATTACTTGTCTTGTGGGCACGTTACATGGGTTGTTTAGCTAATGCTTGTGAAATGCTTTGAATGGGAAATGTGTTGGACAAGAGCTTGTTTCCTTCTGAACTCTGCTTTCTGACATAACTGTAAGCAGGTATTGGAGTGGTTTTTCAGAGCTACGCAGTTACAACAAACAGCTAGTTTGTGAAGCAGCATTTTACAGTTTGAGGGGTTTTTTTCCCTTTTCTGCCCCAAGTTATTTGAAGAATTTCTCCAGGGAGAGGGCAAAGCAGGGAGAATTGACAGTCTCACAGGAAAAGCTTACCAAAACATTAAGGAAACTGGGCTAAACCTTGGTATTAACGTCAACATTTCTTTTTAACATTCTATCGGAAAGGAGGAATTCCAAGGATAAGCTATTTAATTATTCTTTCAGAGGTGAATCTATGAGAAAATGGTTTACTGCCAGCAAAACCTATAAATTTTATGATCTAAACTCATATACAAAGTTGCTCTGTAGACCATACCAAAGAGAGAGTCTTGGCTGAAATACTAAGCTGGATCTTGGGGAGTTTCTGGCTGCACTGTGGATCTTGCCCTCTGCAATGCGCAAGTTCACTGAGATCAGTTCCCCATATAAAATAATTCTTTTTCCTTGTGTCCATTGTGTTTATCAGACTGTAAGATATTTGTGATGAAGGCTCCCTTTTTGCCTGTTTGGGTTTTAACAAAATAATCGTACTGCCCAGTAAGTGCTCATTTCCCCTCACCTACCTACGATGTGGCAAATTGGTGCCGCAGCTAATACCTGGTCATCATTATAATCTGCACAAGTATATTAAAGAATTCATAGCAGGTGAAACTTTTTTTCCTAGACAGTAGAATTCCTTTAAAATTAGGGTCAGAAAAAAACACTTGCGCACAACCAAAGCTGTCTCCACGTTTACTTTGGATTTGATGATCAGATTTTTTGGGAAAACATGTAAGTAGGGGTAGAGACTGAGACTGTACAAATAAAATGAATTTTTATCATTCTGCTAGGGAAGCGTTTAAATAAAAGGCAAGGAAAGATCTGATAAGGAATGAAAGCTTGATGTTCCATTTCAGGTGGAACAAAACATTTCAAATTACCTGACCAGGCAAACATCAAAACTGAAAGAAAAAATTTCACTCTGCTCTACTTCTTATTCTTCTATGTTAACTTATTCTAGAAGTAAAATTTTCTTCCTGTGGCACTCTGGCATAACTTTTGCACAGTATCCATTTTGATTAGCACCTCTGGGCAAACTTGTGCTCAGGTTCCAGGAGTAATTTATTGCTCAAGCAACAAGAGAAATGCATGCTGCTTGCAAACTGCACAGCTTTAGTTATCCTAAGTGTAATTCATATCTTTGTAAGGCAAAACTTTCACAATATGGTTCTGAAACTAATAATATATTCAACAAAAGGTCTTCCCAAGTGCATGCAGTGGCATATGTCTTTGTAGATTTAATATAAACTGAGCCTACTTTCAATAAAAAGCCACCAGAATTTTCCAAGCCAGTGGGGACCCAGGTATTGTGTTAAAGTGTAGAATGTCAATAAAATAAACTTGGCAGGACCATTAATTTCATTCCAATATAAAATCCAGTTTTGCTGATTATGGAGGTCAATAAGGAATTCTGAAGTTTTCAAACAATTGTTTTGTTTTTTTTTTTTTCTTGGCTGTTTTGTTCAAAGTTGGTAAGACTGGGAGACTGGGAAAGCAATGTTACCTGTACCTCAAGATGTAATCGTATTTTACAGTGCAGCCTAAGCACTACATCTTAAAGTGATGTTGTATCTTATCAGGCTAGATTATCCTCCTAATTACACTGGCACAAACAGTAGTTTATGCTTAATTGAATTCAGTTGAATTGAATAATTGCTGTGAGAAGAAAGTAGATCTCATTGAATTCACAGTCCAAATTAATGTTTTAAAAACAAAACCAGTACGCTCAGAAGCTATGCAAAGTGCTGAATGTTGTGACTTCCTGTAGAAGTTCAAAAGAGTTGCATTACATTGGTAACAAATCCTCATCTGGTGCACATTAATAACCTGCTAACTCAACTGTGCATTTTTGTGTAATGTTCCATAAGCAATAGAGATGTATAAAGTTTAGAAATGAGATGAATTTGCTTATCTAGCAACAGAATCCAGTCCCCTTAATTCTTCTGAGAAGTACACTAGCCTACGCACTGCTGCAAGGGCTTCTTTTGGGAGTGCTTAAGGCATAAAGCGTGCAGCTGGGACCTGATCCTTTGGGTGAGCCAGCTTTGGATATCGACCATTGCTTTCAGGGAGACTTCTTGGAGTAAAACACTTCTCAGTGAAAGCCAACATGGCATAGTGACAGACATACAGCAAAAACAATGCACAAAATTGTACTATTGGTCAAATGGAAAAGGAGTAGCAAGCAAATCTGTAAGCTGCAGCTATAATCTTTCATTCAAAGTGCTTTAAAAATACTAGTTCAGACTCGCAGCCTTCTTGAAGAGTGAGGAAATATAATCATGTCAGAGACAGTCGCTGCTTGTTTAGGATCATACATGTAGTGGCAAAGTGGGGATTAGGAGCTGAAAACCCAAGAACCTGAAAGGCTTGAGGATACTCATGGTAAAATAGTTAGTCCTCACAAGTATTTGATTCTTGGTGATTATGAGAAATTTTGCCTTGCAGTTCAGTTTCCTAACTCGAGGAGTCCTGTTAAGATAGAAATACCACAAAGAATTATTACGCATGAAAATTATTGAGGGGGAGAAGTTTACTTAACTGATATTTTACTAATCTTAAAAAAAAAAAAAATTTCCAATGCCATAGGGACATCTCAATGACTTTTTAATGTTCATTTGAGGAGCCTTAAGGCGACTTTGAAAGATGAATACGGTATGACCAAACTTTACCCTTAGTGAGGACTCGTTAATCCCTCCCTAACAAGTTCACCTGAAACACTGAGAAGAGCCAGCAAGCTGGTAAGCCGCTGAAGCTAGCTGGTGTGCTATCACAGTGCACATCTATTTATGGATGCGCCCCTAAAGAAAGCTTAACAATAGACAGTGTGCTCGCTTCTCAGCTGTTCTGCAGCGGCAGCAGTAACCAGGACTCCTATCACATGGTTGTTGCAAATCCTTTCTTGGCCTATACATACTATGCATGTAATCAACTGCCATTCAAGTTTGCTCATATGACATCCCCTGCGGAAATAAACAGATAAATTATTTACTGTGCAGGCAAGATGATACTGAATACTATGGCAGCTAAATATTATAGTTACACTAAGTTCCTGTGAACAGGACATAACTTATTCATAGTCAAGAAGTGCAAGAACTCTTTCACAAGCTAGGTTTTTGTCAGTCATGATGATTTTCCATGTGTTCTGTACTATAGGAAGTCCTCTTTGAAAAGGAGACAGTAAATTATTTACCATGCAGGGAGGATGATACTAAATGGTACAGCAGATAAACCATGTAACTACAGTGAATTCGCATGAGCATGATGTGATGTTCATGAACCATTTATTTAGCCTGGCTTCCATGCTAAGCTGGTGGTCACTGGCAGCCCACGTATGCTTTTCAGCTGTGAAATAGATGTCTTCTGGAGAGCAGGTATAGGTTAGCCCTTTGAAATCTGCAGCACCTTCACATCTGTCCAATAAACAAGTTATTCTTGCTGTAAATCTGTAAATACAGGAGGTATCTAAGTCATTATGGTGTCTCTAGATAGTGCTCTGCCTTTTTAATTTGTTGTCATCTGGGGCCAGACCCTGCCTCCGGTGGGCAGAGACTTAATCATCTCTCTGCAAGGTGATAGATGTGCTGCTGAGTGATGGCTGCAGGACATGGCATTCTCAAGGGTTGTTTTGAGGTGGAATTACACCCTGCAGCTCATGTACAGCACACTGTGTATGCAGTATAGTCTGCCATAGACACTGATATAACGTGACATATCGTTAACTAGAACTCCTCTTTTAAAAGGGAGAGAGAAGAGAAAAATACCAGCAAAGATAGCAGATGGCATCTTGAATACTGAAGTAAGTGTACTCAAGTGCTCATCCACTATAATGGCAGAATATTCATTTTGAACACCAAACTCTCTTTGGAGGGCTGGAAGGGCTTGTTTTCATCAAAAAGGATTCTCCTTTGTTTTATACAGAAGCGTTTTGAGGTTTCTGTGAGGATTGTTGTGGTTTCTGCATGTATTCCAGGGCACCTGGAGCCTGGTTCAAGAAGGAAACCCTCCCTGCTGCAACTCCTAAGCCTGTGCTTTTGTCCCTCAGTAGGGGAAGAATATGAAATATCAGTGGTCGCAACATTTTTAAGGAATAAACAAGGAGGAAAATTCACTTTCTTCTTCCTCATGCCTGTCCTTAGAGTTCTTCAGATGCTTGTCCCTGTCTTAAAGACTTTTGCATCTCCTGCCTCCGACCTGTAGTGCAGTGGTACTCATTTTCTCTGGGGGGTGAGAGCTCCTGTCTTTTGCACAGATGCAAGCAGTGACAGAGCAAAGCTGAGTGACTTGCCCTGAGCAGCACAGCTTGTGACTATCTCTGGTGACTGGACAAACCTCCTTTCCTTCTGCAGTGCTGCTGAGGAAAAAGACTTGTCATCCTCTTTATAATTTAACATAGATATAACAGCACGAGAACCAGTGTGAATGCAAAGTGGAGAACATTTACCTGCAGAGAGTTAAAATCTGCTCGTCCGATTCATTCATGTAAGCCTATATATAAATGTGTTTATTGAAGATAAATTAGCTATCATAGCTAATTCTGCATACTTCTTATTAGGTATGTTAATTCCCTTAACTAGCCCCACCACATTTCTCCTCTTTGCCTCAATTCTGTTTTGATCTTCCCAGCACTGGTTTGAATATGTTTTACGCCATTACTGCTGTGTTAAAATACTTTTCAGAAACAGCCCTATGCTTACTCTTGCTTGTGTAGGATTTCTCTCTTACAGCATGGAGGTTTTCTGTTTTGTTTTTACTTTATGGACCCTCTTGCAAACACAGTGGCTTTTGGTTTTGCCTTATTGAGCCTTATAATTTCAGGAAGCAGATGTATTTGCTTGCTTGTCACCTACTTTTACACAATAAAACTGCCCCTTGAATAAAGCCTACACTGAAGCCCTGAGCCCAGCCCTGTGTCTAGAGGGACTGTGCAGTCCTTTCTAAGATGCAGAAGGAAGACCTGTGTCTTGCTGATTGTTTATAAGGGATGATGCCATTTCATAAAATCATAGAATCATTAAGG
>NW_009189183.1:0-10524 GCF_000690835.1 Fulmarus glacialis | reverse complement strand
GTGGTTTATTTTGCTCTTTAAAAAAAAAAATCTGCTCCCAGTGACAGCCTGGATTGTAAATGCAGTATTTCAATAGGAAGATTAGTTAGCTTTCATGGGAATTAGCAGAGAGTCCCATCATTCACAGCTGACTTGGACAATAAAATCTGTTTTCTGTCATTAATCTGGTACCAACTGGCTGACTGGTCACCTACAGTGAGCTGTGAGAGATGGGAAGTGGGGAACAGTCATGTTTATTCACCAGATAGTACTGTGGAAAACAAACAAAAAATTATCTTGGGAAAACTGTGGGCCACAGAGAAGTTCTTGTCCATTCAATGCAGGGTGCAAGTTTATTAATGTGATTCCTCAGAGCTCTTCTCTTACCCACAGTTCAGGGAAGGAAGCTATTTCCTTCTTACAGGAGGAAGGAATGAAAACCAAATATACAGAAGATTGATAAAAGCATAAGCACTGACAAGTCTTTGAGGAACTACTTATTCATTAATAATATTTACTGAGCAATAACAGATGTTCGAACGTCAGCTTTTCAGTGTTTTAATACAGAATCTACTTTAATGTCATTACAGCAAGCCCTCAGCCTGGCTGTAGACCAGATTTCCGGATTTAGAGCCGTACCTCTGCAGGAACTCATTTTACTCCAGGTAGACTACTTGAGAAGATGCCTACTAGTTGGGGAAAGGACTTCAAAACTGGTCTGAATTTGGGCATTGTTGCCCAAGCATAAGCAGCTTTGTCAGTTTGAAATTTCCAGCCCTGAATGCTGTAAGCAAGCTCAGACACAGCTAGCTCAGAAAACACGTTTGCTCTGCAGCACAGGAGTCATTGTACAATACCCTGGGCAAATCTCAGAAGGCAGAGTTTGGGCAAGGTTGTTAAAGCTGGCTGAAAGCAAGTAAAACTAACACTGAGTTTTTGGGACGGCAAACCAGTGCCAGATTCCACCAGAGCCTGGTCAACTGAGCTCTACTTGATATCAACTGGTTTTCTGATAGAAAAGTAGAAACACGCGCCATTTGTTCCATTTGCGCCATTTACAGATTTCTGATTTTGGAGATGGAAAAAAGCTGCCAAACCAGAAGAAATAAAAAGTTCTGTACCTGTGGAGCTTGGTCAGTTCTTCAGCCACCTCCATGATTACACAGCTGTGGGTGCTTAGACTCAGCTAAACCTTTCGCAGCACTTCTCCAAATCTGTATCGAAAGTAACTGATTGGTCACGCGTCTAGAATATGCAACAGGGACTGCAGTTTTACATCCTACATTTCAGTGCATTTTGCTGTAGTATGTACTCCTCAGCAACATTACTGTGGGCTGAAAAAGGTGGAGAAGTGCTCCAAGCTCAGCAGTAGCCAAGATATTGTGTATTTTCCCTGCAGTAAAAGATGCCACTCAGCTCTGGGCAGTTGTACTTAGCAGGAGCTAAGAGCCTAGGGGAAACCTCCCCTCTGTGTATGAGGCACTCTCCACCTTTCTCTCTTTGAGCTGGGTGAGTAATTTTTGCCAAAAGTGAGAGAGAGAAGAGCTGCTCACAATGAGTGATGGTGTCTGCCAGCTGAACCCTGAACATAAAAGAGGCTGTGAGTCCGGGACCCTCACCACTCAGAGACACAAAATACCCCCAGCTGGCTAACCGGAGCTTTTTTGCTTCCCTAGCAGGCATCATCTCCGGGGTTAGTCTGTTCCAGGCTCCTCACAGGAGCAACAGCTCCCACCTGAGCCCCTCACGGTTTTCTATGGGGCTGGCTTCTCCCACAGAAAGCCCATGACTAATGACTGGTTTTCAAGTTACCGCTCAAGACCTTTGCCTGCAAAAAGACTTAAAGTGGTTTCCTGCTAACTTAGTTTAAATAGGAGATGGGTATTAAACTGTGGCATTTATAACTGATTTTGTTCACAATACCTGTAAAATCTTGCAATAAAGCTACTTGCTAACAGCATTTTTTTTTTCTGTCCAGCTCTGAAAAGAGTTCATTATTAGCATGCACTTGATAGATTAATTTTTCAGTTCTGCATGATTAATCGCAGCACTTTGAAGTAAACATCCTATACAACAGCAACTCACTCAATGTGTGTGGTGGTGTGTGTTTAGTCCATTTCTTTCTAAAATATACATATGCACAGGAACATCAGCCCAAATTTTTTTGTAAAAACAAATCCATTTAGAAGTTAGAGTGCTCCATTCTAAGCAAGTCAAAGTTGAAAACAGGATACAGTGAATATATCACCAACGTACCAATTAACACAATTTTTTTCCTCTAAGAAATGTATTTGTTCTTTTGCAGACTGAACTTTCACTGAAACAAAATACATTAGTGAAAAAACAACCTTGCACTGCAGTCTTTTTGGCACTTACAGACTATGTTACAGTAAAGGAAAATTAAGAATTTTAAGCTGAAGAAAAATATCATCTCAGTTTAAAAAAAAAAAAAGGAACAGAACGGTACAGAATATGGACTTAAAGTGAGCCTTATTCAGTGGCTTTGCACAAGGATATATCAAAGGTAGGAAAAGCTCCATTTTTTGAGAACTGCAATTAAGTACCAAGAATCAAAACAATAGTTGTCTTCGCAGAAACAGTCTATTACAATAATAATGCTACACTCTTATGCAGTTTTTTTTATGTTTATATCTCAAGGCTGTTTATAGTAAATGTATGTAAGTGTTGTTCAGTAGTTACAAAATGCACAAAGCTTGCTTATAAAACATTTTTTAAAAGTGCTCCTAACCCTTTTAAACACACTTAGATAAAAAGATGACCCATAACGCCTCATTTGGCTCTTGATTGCTCTGGCACATGGAAGAATTGCCCAAATTAATCCCACTGAGAACTCAAGTGAACCTAAACAACCGAATGGCCCAATCCCATTTACATGTAACATTAAAAGGATACAGAATGAAAAATCTGGTCCAAGTCCACTGAAATTAATGGAAAACTTTCCTTTTTCTTCCCACCCTATGTGGGAAGGTGAAATGCTTACCAAAACTATTGGTGTTGGGAATACACGATTTCCCTAGAAAGAAAGACTTCTACTATTGCACATGTTTAGAAGTTAGGAAGACAGATGTGGAAGTAAGGCAAGCAATCAGATCCCTGGAATTAATAAGGCTTCCATGGAAAAAAAGATCTTTCAACTGTGGGACATGCAGCCAGTGCCAAGAGCTACTGAAATAAATGTGTAAAGACATAGGCAAGATGGGAAAGAAAGTGAGCACATCTGTGTCCATACAGAGACAAAGCTGTAAGTGCATTAACCGGAAGAAAACACTTCCAAGAGGTATCACAGCAATCTAAATACTGAGAACCAACAGTTCCACTACTAACCTCACATACCTTTGAAGGTCAGTCTATAGCAAGAAGCAGTTTCGGCCACGCATTAAGTTTCTACAAGTTACTTCAATACCTGTGTTGTACCATGCAAAGGAAAGGAGAGGAAAGACTGCAACTAATCCTATTTTCTACCTCCTTTGGCTGCCACCCTTCAGACAAGGGTATGCGCAGTGACTAGTGCCTTAGTCTTCCACGTGTCTAACTATGGCAGTGGGCTGTGGTCAGTAACACATTCAGGAAGACCCAGGTAGACTTGCATAATTTATCCACAACTAAATTTAGCTAACACTATCACTGGGGAGTCCCCATCTCAGGGATCAACTCTCTGAGGAGAGAAAGACTTTATAATATTTAACAGAGCATCCAAGCAGAAGGACAGATGTTGCTATCTTTCAGACTGGTCCTTAATATTCTGATAGCGTATTTGTGGGCACATTATAAATACTTCTTAGATTTTATTAGACAGAACTTACCACAAAGGCATTAAAAAAAAAAAAAATGTTAATATTATCTTCTAGTCAAAACAGCCTGATGCCAACTGGAATCCCACATATATCCTCTAACTGGTCAAGCCAAAGGTGTCTTCTATTACTGATTTCCTGAGCCATTTGCTCCAAGTTTTGATGTCAAGTGGAAGGTAGGTCCACCCAAAGTTTGCCCAAGTATTTGGGATTTAGATTGAAGCCTTCCACCAATTACACAGAAGTTGTTGAGGTTCAAAAGCTTGGCCCATAAGCCAAACAAGTTCTTGGAATTTAATTCCATTGGAAAGCTTTTAGTCAGGAAGACTGAAAGACTGATCTTCTTTATGAAGAGAACTGGTAAACTAACCCTACAAAATAAATGGACTTAATGCGAAGTGTGTTTCACGCGTGATTAACTATGCAAGCAAATCTATCATTGACTTAATAGGAGAAGGGTGAGCCTATAAAATAGAAAACTAATCAAAAAAGGACTGGTTCTTAATAAGTGGATCTTCCTGATTTGGGAACAATCTGGCTGGTTTTTTTTTCTTTCTTTTTACAAATAAAGCTTGGAGTTGCAACCTAGCAAATTCCTTAATCATGCAAGTAACCACAATACCCATTATGTATAGCGCAGTGCATACTTGATCAATAGCACTGTTTTTGTTAATGCTATATCAACTAAATAAGTAGAAAAAAAATCCTTCACATTTTGTGGGTATTTTCAGTTGCTGAGTCAGAAAACAAAACAAGGTCCAACATCTGCATTTATTTTTGTTCAGTAAAGCTTGCATCTCCCTTCAGGGCTGAGAGCAAGCAAACTGCTGCTAACCATGATAATTACACAGTACTCAGCATGGTGAGTAGAATAACATTGTAATTGTCCAAGGGTTTGAACAATTTGGACTGATTTTGTATAGTGTATAATTTACAGTAAAGATTCAGAATGTGTTTTCTTTGCTCCAGGAACACTTTCATCCTCTAGCTCAGGATCATTATGCACAGAGACAAGCATCCACAATCAAATTCAATCCAGATGAAGAACATCTGCAAAAATAGAATAATTTATTTTATTGACATTTACGTTTACATAATTTTATCTGGGTCTGATTCTGCTTGTGTCGGTCAAGGTAATATAAAACAACCAAGACCCACGGAGTCATTCAGAAAAAATAAAAATATGCAAACTCTTGAAATGTTACCGCAATCATAACAAATTAGTGACAGTGACTGAACCAGGGTGAAAGGACTCAAGAAAATATTAACAAGCTTTGTGCTTACATATAGTTTATTTTCCTTCATGAGGCCAGGGCAAGACTTGGTCATATGCAGTTACATATTAAGACCCTCAGTCTGCAAAAATCTAAGCGCTTATTTTTACACGCTGAAGTCACTGTGAAGCAACTGCGACTAATAACAATTGAGAACAGTTATGGATCAGGGGCCATATAATTTCTGAGTATTAGATGGGGCGGTGCATAGCGATGGGAACAATGAGTACCAGAGCAATCTTCATTGATACTGTGTGTAAAGCAGCAGCATGACCTAAAAGTGTTTTTACTTTTCTCAGAAAGAAATGAACAGTTCAGCACTGTGAATGTACACTATAATCCTTTATGAGACACAGACAAAAATATTTACAAAAATAATCAGAAGTCTTAACAGTGCTCTCTTTCCTATGGCTTTTAAAGACCTACTTTTTGTGAAATTGTTTTAATTGGGGGAGGAAAGGAAGAATGGAGCCGGGGGGAGAAGGAAGGGGAGAGGGAATACCTACAAACATGTTTTCATTTACTTAAATCCAAATTCCCAGCAAATTACAACCCATACATTTCCAATATTAATGATTATTTTAAAATTAGTGCAGATTCTATAAAAAATAATGATTAAGGCTTTTTTTTTTTTACCCCCAATTGAAAGGTTTGAAAAATTAGAAGGTTTCAAAAACTATCTTGAAGAGTTATGTTCCTGACTTTAAACGTGGGACTTTCCCTCTCAGAGATTCTGCTCCATTCTCATATTGGAGAAAAAGAGACACTAAAACCATAAGGATTTTTTTTTTCTTTCTTTAATGTTTCATGGCTGCTATCTATAAAATGGGAATAAGAAACACCTACCCCACAGGACTCTCATGGGAATTATCTAGCCAGTGTTTACAGAGCACTTTGAAGAAAGGGTTAAAGTAAACATTCCCAATATTGTTGCAAAATTCTCTAGTAGAGAATTAGGACTGTTCCTAAATAATGGGATTCTTGCCAAGAGGACCTTTCTAACTCATTGAACTCATTGCTATTAAAGAACATAAAGGGGTGATGTCTCTTGTCATGCCAGTTGCCAGCTTTTATAATACCACCTCATTACAGCAGTAGGTTAAATCCTACATTAAATGCCTTCCAACGTTTCTATGTTTAAGGTAATGTCTTAATTGTGCCACGTAAAACTAAGCAAAATTTTTCACTTTTTTAATTACAATTAATTCTAACAGCTAGAGCAATTGTAAAAGAATTTGCCTTTGCATCCTGGATTTTATATAACTGACCTTCAGCTGATCAGACAAAGTCCTTCAATAACACGATTCACAATATAATTTTTGACAAGCTTCCTATCAAAATGAACTTCGTAGCAATTACTGGACATAATGTATCAATGGCATATGACTGACATTTCATGCTTGGATGGCTTTATGCTATATGATGAAAAGGGAGGGAAAAAATGGGTTTTGTATATAAAGAAGTAGCCTTCTTCTCAATGTCAACAAACACTAATCAGATCTGGAAAGCAAGCCTGTGAGCTATTGAGGCTAGGTGACCTTAACATTCAGAAACAGATTTTTCAATTAATTCAATATTCATCCTTATGATGCATTTAACACTGTAATGTTGCAAGTCAAAACTTTAGACAAATCTCGGTTTCCAACAGTTTGTCTAATACACTTAAAAGCAGATGCTGCCAAATTAAAGAACAAATAATAAAAAGTAAGAAGACAGAAGAAAAAAAGGGCTATTGGTTTTCTCCACATTATTATAGTTCTGGGGCAATGGTTCACTTCTTTCATTACTTTCGTCACTGCCTGCATCTCTAAAAGGAGGTGATGAAGGACTATAAACAGAAGACAACCATTTGGGTTGCTTTCCAAACTACCCTCAGCTGCTGTGACATTGATTTCACCGTTACCTCCTGGACTGAAAACCCAAAGCACAGATGCAAAACTAAATGGTCCCAAATTGGCTGCTGCACTCAGCAGCGTTGCTTATCCAACACGCATTAGGCGTAAGACTTCCTGAATTACATCAGATCCATAGCATTTAGTCAGCAGGAGGTTAAAAATTCCTCCCTAAGAAAGGAGAGCAGCAAGATCGAATGAAAGACAGCAGTCTGATACAGGCACAAAACATCTCAGGAGTCTCACTTCCAATGGGGACATGAGCATTTCTTATGACCTTATCTTGTCATAAGCACTAATATTAAGAATGTCAGCATAGGCCACATTCTCCTCTGCTATTGCTAAGCTATTGGATTTACCTATTTATAGGTATATATAATATATTTCCATATTCAAACATGATCTGTGTACAATCAGTCTCTGCTTTATAGCCCACAGGACTTCACATTACCTTGCTCCCTTTGCAATTCTTCGGAAGAACAGGGGTAGGAGTGCAACAGGGACACCAAAGTAACCAAATCTTTCCAAGAAGCCCACCAAAACATTCACACTGACTTTGGTACTGTGGCTCAGCAACATGGGAGCAGCGATGCTGGCCCTGTAGTAGCTCCTGGCCCCAGGTGTATTCTTCACAGACCTCTGCAGCAGTCCACGTGGAGGAAGCAGACTCTGCTCTCAACCAGCAAAGCACGTCATCTCAAGAAAGAACGTGTTCATAAACAAGCTGCCAAACTGGACTCCTCACACCCACCCTTTCTTTGATAAAAGGAGTAATTTTAGTTTACTGAATACCTCTAGCCTGGTGCACCCAGGATGCAGGGCTCCCTCTCTATCTTGGGAGATGCAAAGTACAGCTCTCGTAATGAAGGAACATACCGCAAGTCTGGAGGACAGAAAGTGGGAGCTAACATCTCCCTCCCACTGGTTAGAAGTATTTAATCAAGGTGTTTCTGGGCACAACAGGAAACCAAATTTTAAGTAGCCCAAGGCTTACCTTAATACAAATAACTAACATAAAATAGAGGCTCTTATAAATGTCATTGCCTCCATGGCTGCAGAGGCAACTGAGTAGGGTTTAGGGAATTTGTATTTCAGATACCTGAAATCCTATGTTAGATATTAAACAAAATTTTTTTTAGGTTCTGATTTGAAACCTCTAATGATTCCCAAATCGATTCCAGTGAAGAGAGTAAGAATTAGAAAACCTGGAAAGTAAATTTCCCAGTGCTTCTCAGGTTCTGTCCACCTCCCACAGGTTTTCTGGCAGGAGGATATGGCTCTGTATTTGCCCAGCATTTCCATGCTCTTTAGCAACACTGAAGTTCCTTTTGCTTGAGAAAATTCTATTCACAAATTGAAGACAGTCCACAGGGTTAAAAAAAAATACCCACTGAGTTCTTGCAGCAAAACATACTGAAGTTCAGGAGGGTTGGGATCTGGCCCAGAAAACTTGATTGCAAAACAGGATTGTATTTATGTCAGCTTTGCAGAAACTAACATTTCAAATTCTGATAGAAGACCTTCATATCTAGGTTGTACATTAAGCAGTCTGTTGTCTGAAAAATTATGCCAGTTAAAAAGAAAACTGTTTTCTTAATTATCTCAACCCTTTCTAACCCACACAGTCTTTTTTTTTTAATGAGCCTCAACCTGTGTGGTTCAGTGTGTGTTTATTTTCTGAGAAAAGGGGAGGAGAAAGACTAGGTTTTTTAATATGTGATGAAAATGATGGATCTGTGAGGGGTTTTTTCAGAAGAGTTTTGGGATACGTGCAACAAAGTAGCTCCCAAAGGACAGAAGGAAAACGCTCCCAGAGAGATTTTTCCTGTCAACTTTTTTTCCACGATATGATTTTTCTGGTAGAGTTAAATAACCTTTTAATGTGGATGTTCAGTAATGGAAAGTTTAACACTTAGCTAGGTCACCACTACGCTGAAAGGCTGTGTTGGGTCAGATACTCAGCTGCTGTAAATCAGCATAACTCCACTGAAAACATTTATTCCAACAGAACTTCACTGTTTTACAGTAGCGTAAAGCCTGGATACAAATCTTGCAGAAACAAAACATCCACTTAAAATAACCCTACTCTTCATTCCTATGAAAGCCTCGATTTATGGGTGCTCAGAGTACACAGTAGGAAACCAATACCTCTTTGCCTTCCTCATTCATGAAACCCCATTATTTTTGATGCAGTTTACTTTTAGTGAACTGGCTTGAGGCAACTAGCTTTGAAACCATTTTGGTAAACAACCTTTTCCTCCATCATCTTCCTGCCACAGTTATCTTTTTCCTGTTTCATACGACATCAGTAGCAGGTGCACCATGCCAATCCCACCTATCCACTTCGTTAGACAAAAACCTTCTGAGATTCAGATATGTGTTTCAGCAGGGAACCTGAAAGTAACAATGACACTAGCTTCTGTAAAAAAAAAAAAAAAAAAAGCGTGAAGCATGCAGAAACTAGTTTTGAACTATTTCTTTCAAGAAGCTACAAACAGGCTGTTCAACAAGTGACCAGCTGAAGCCAAAGAAATGCTACACATTGATCCCTGGCAGAGAAAAACCTCACTTGCTGTGTTAAAACCCATTTCTTCTTTTGTCTTTTCAGAAACCACAAATGAGCTATTAGAAATAGCACAGCTTTCCATGGCAAGAACAAAGGGTACCACAGGCTTCTCCTCAGCATCTCATTTTCTCCTCTCAGAAGCATTTGATGCAGATCTGAAAGCTCCTAGCCCAATTTGGGATGGCCTTCGTTTCAAGAATCTGTGTATCTTGTATTATTCACTGGTGTGATTTGTAATGCCACACTACAATGCAATGAGAGTATTTCACATTCACATGAAAGGAACAGAAGCTAAACTTTGCCTTTTAAGCTTTTGTTCTATTGCTGCAAAGTTTTGAGGTGATTACTCAAATATGAATCAAAAGGGAAAGTATGCTGGGCACTGGAGCTGATGAACATGAATCCACAACACGGTACAGCAAAATGAGGATTCTGATTTACATATATTTCTTGTTGCAAGCTACACTTCCAACTCCAGATTCAAGCGCCTAGTGTGCCTTAGAGCCATGATTCTTAAATTAAGTTAAAATAAATATTTTAAAAAAAAGATCTTTGTTACCTTTCAACCAGGCACAACTGGTTGCACCCAGCACGGAGCAGGAGAGGTTCCAGCCAAGGCTCTACAGAAAGCTCTTGAGGACAAACAGCAGATCGCACCAGACAAATCAATTCTTTTCACAGAAGTAACACATATAAAAGGAGAGTAACAAAGAGCCACATGCACAGGCCAAAAAAAGCAATGGAGCCTTAACTAGCCTATGGATTATGCTTTATGGATTAACATGGATTATTACAAATAAGGCTTGCATTGATTCACAAATAAACTTGGAAGGTGTTTATGCCAAATGTTAATATATTGAATTCCTCTTTCAATAGCGTTTTGGGAAAAAATATTAATTTACCTACTCATTCTCATTAAGGTTAAAGTCTTTCATGGCAACATTTTTCAGTGCTGAACATTTTTAGAATCATTATTAGAATCATTAAGGTTGGAAAAGACC
>NW_009189182.1:0-1225 GCF_000690835.1 Fulmarus glacialis | reverse complement strand
ATAATAATAATAATAATAATAAAGCCAAGTTTTATAGATAGAGTCCATGTGCTCACGTCAGATATGTTCCTGGTAAGTACGCAGGCTGTACTGCGTACTGTACTGCATGACACTGTTGAGAAGTGAGGAGGATCATGAGGAGGACTCTGGCTTGGTGAGGTGAAGTGAGGTGTAGTGAGGTGAATTAGATTACTATAATCACAGTTTTAGTGATTTTCCAAGTGTTTACCCAAAGCATTTAAACTCTATTCATAATTTCATCCCATCCCTTGCATACCACTGACCTTCCCCCCACCCCCCATCCCTTTACTCCTCAGCACTGTCTGAACCAGTAAATAAGCTCAACAGGTGCCAGTGGGAGCAAGCTCTGGCCTTGCTGAATTCAGTCGCGGTTTTTTTCAACTGAGCCAATAGGGCAAGTTCATTGTTTCACGCTAGTTTTTCCTCCTTTGTTTTTCCTGTCACAGATCATAACAAGGAAATGCTACACAATGGAAACGTCATTTCATGATGGCACGATTTACTTGACCTCAGCTGTGTAATAACAGACTCAACCTTATCCAAGCAATAGGAGACTCCTCCTAAGCAATGCAGATGCACTGTCTCCAAACAAAACAAAACAAAACAAAAAGGGTGTATTGCTGTTGCATACAAAGTCTATACTTACTCTGAAAGATGTGGTAGTCATCAGATTCTTCCCCCTCTACCATAGAAACAGCAGTTAACTATGCCTTTGCCATTGGATGCTTTTTACTTCTCTCTGTGCAGTCACTCCACTGTCCTCAGTGCCCCAGTTTGTACAGTTTACGTGTCCGCATAAATTTATCCTCATAATTCCTCCTTTTGTAGTTATCCTCTTCATTTAGCATGATGGAAATTGAGGCACAAAAGATGAAGTGACTTCTTCAAGGTAATTCAGGAGGTCTGGTAGAACCAGTAATAAAAGAAATTCCTATGCTCTAAAGCTCCAAACTGTATGTTAAACACAAAACCTTAAAGCCGCTGTTCCTGTTCTTGTGTTTATCAATTAACAAGTACAGTCCAACTGGGATATTATAAATGAGTTACATATTTACTGATTACTTAATTATAAAAGTAACAGCTCACCATGTTACAACTGTAACTTAAAGCAATAGAAAGGACAATCCATGTCATATCTGAGAGCAAAGACTTTGCTTCCCTTGTTTCCTCCTTCATATATCTGCAAACATTTTTCTTTTTTTTT
>NW_009189181.1:1836-6613 GCF_000690835.1 Fulmarus glacialis | reverse complement strand
CCGCCGTGGCCGGGGTCTCCTGTGCCCGCCGCGCCGGGCGCAGCAGCTGCGTCTCTGCGCGGGGGAGAGAGGAGAGCAGGGCTCCTGGGAGGCTGGTCTCAAACAGCGGCGAAACGCTGGGGTCATCCTCTAGGTCTTTGCCCTAACAGTGACTCTTATGTAAAGATAAGAGCTGTGTGGGCTGAGGCGGACCCCCTCTGGTTCCCGCTCTGGGCAGGAGGCGTTTCTTTATCTCACTCAGTCTCACAGTTTTTCTTTCCTCCTCAAAGACTTTGTGCGTTTTCCTGATTTGTCTTCCTCCCCGGTGCTACCGTGCCTCAAGGATTTAACTCGTTCTCCATCCTTCTTGCCTTTCTCATCTAGGCAGGGAGCTTGCTTTTCTGGTCGGTAGCGAACGGTGAAAGCAAGCAGCTGTTCTGCAGGAAGCAGGCGGGGTGGCATGCTAGATGCTTTCTGGTGGGTTTATGCCTTTCTTACAGTTAAGTGTTAGGGCTTAATCCTATGGCATCTCCCGTAATACATATATTCCTAGGCAGCTATGGGAACCGGTGATCAGTTTCTTAGGGTCTAGTTTAATAGATAGTGAGTAGATGCTTTACTGTAATGCTATTGTGGTTTCCTTGTCAAAAACCGACTCATGCTATGTCGTGTTCTTATGTGAACTAAATATAATGTTTGTTTTTCTGTTGTTAAAAATTAGAAATAGGTATTTCATAGCCTGAAAATGGAGCGACAAATAAATGAACAGTATTCTCTTTTCAGCAGTTACTTATTTTATATTCCTTAGGAGGACTGGTTATGTGCGCAGATCAGAAATTTGTGCTCTAACATGTCATGTAAATTTTTAGGTGAAAAATTTGTAGGAAACCGTTCTATTCTGTGGCACCACCCATTTGCTTCCATTGCATATCTATTTAGATTGGGAGCTTTGCATTTCAGCTCTTAACACTACCAAGGGAACTCCCAGTATGCCTTTTGTGTGTAAGTTTGGACTTGGAATTGTTTCGTCTAAGTACTGAACTGTCCTTGCCTTTATCCAATGTATGATAAAAAGAATATTTGCAAATACATTTGAAAGCATCACTGCATGATTACTGTTATGAACATCTGCTGTTTCTCTAGAGAGAGGCCAAGAAATATCTAGTGCTCAAAAAGCAGTGCTGCAGGCTTTACCCTCCAGCAAATTCACCTACTCGTTAATTTCTAGAGAATGCATTTATGTACTCTATTTAATTAAAAATATGTTTTTGGGTAGTATGCCTTCTGCCCTTCAGTCTCTCCATGTACAGCTCTTGGGTTTTGTTTTCAAAGTTTCCAGTTTGCTTCTCAGCGGACTTAGGGTACAGTATGTCTCTTCCATTTTGCCATAAAGTTGCTCCTGACCAGTGTGAAAAAGGAAACTTCACTTAAGTAAGAAAATCAAAACTTCTTTGTTTTGCTGAGTATATTTAGAAATTCTTTGAGAATCGATTTGTTTTGGCTGCATTTCATACAACTTACAGTTTTGGTTTTGAACACTGGTTCCAACATACTGAGCATAGACCTAGATGGCCAGAAAACAGCTCTGTATGTTTCTTCATAATTTGTGGGGCCAACGTATTCTTTACAGACAAAGGGTATGGCACAGTTGCAGCATTTATTATTGTGGGGTGGATCAAAGGCAGTGGGCAGCACTGGTTGATTTAAGAGCCTTGATTCCTGTCAGCTTCTTGATAAGCTGTGGATGAGCCTTGAGGCTGTCAAGCAAATCTGTTGAAGAGATGAAAATCTTTGGACGTGAACTTAACAAGCACTTTGCTCGCCATTTACCTTAGCGAAGGTGCTGCTGAGAGCAGAGCAGGTTAAATTGGTGGGAAGCGAGGCAGCCTTTACTAGTCCAGAGTGTGGTAAAGTTGTCTGTTGCCTCTTATCAGATTAGAAGTGTTTTGCAGAATGTTGTAAATTTTGATGAATAGGCCTATCCTGCAAAATATTTCTGGGCAACTTCAGGCCAGCTTTGTGTGTTGAAACACTCTTAATATATTCTCCAGAAGAGTATTCATCAAATTTGGTAATGTGTACTGAAGGTTTGAATACCTTCCCTCAGTTGGGAATGAAAGATCTTAAATATGTGAATCTGAGTGAACTCTTCTAATTTGTGTAACATGTCAAATACATACCACTCCATTCTCAGCCTCTACCCGAGAAACACGTAAGGAAGGGATAATGCTGTGTTTTGCAGCTATTGCAACAGCAAGATGCAAGGCACTCTTTATGAGAGGGGTGAAGTTACTTTCCAGAAGTGGTAACTGGCTACTGAGAAGTTTGCTTGTATTTATACGTAAGATATGTAAAACACCATATGGTATAGTTTCTGCAGTGTTAACGAGGGCACGGGAATGAGACCTGTAGGCTTGTTCTAAAAATCAGCTGCTTCCAAGAAAGGAAACCTGCATGACGTCATGTGAAGAATCAGATTTTAACTAACTAACTAACTAGAAATCTGATGCTGTCGGTTTGTCACCGGAAGGCACAAGGAAAAGTATTGCTAGTTTTTGCCTTGAGCTTTTCATGAAACACTACTGTGACTGTTTAAAACACTGTCATGAATAACAGTTTTGGTGTAGAAGCAGACATAACTTCTAAATTATTTGTGTTCAGCGCATTAAAGTTCTGTGTTCTTTAATTAAGTTAGAGGAGCAGCCAAATGTAAATAAGTCCTGAATTTAAAGCTTGATCTTCGATTTGTAACAGAAAATTTACTTTAATCATCTACTAGAGCTAGTAATTTGTGGATTATAAGACTTTTTATCAGAGATTGGGACTTTAGCTTGAAGCCTATTTGGAGTATGGATTATTCCTAAAGTGGCGTTGCTTACAAACTGCATATTGTCACAACTGATTTACAGCTTTTGCTGTAGGAAGTTTTCAGGTGGGGCTTTAACCCATAGCATGATATACTTTTGTTACAAGTCTCTGAGCAGTAGTAAACCAGCACAGTTTTGTATAGATTACTTATTGTAATCCTACCTCAATATTTGTATTTTTTATAGCTTTCTTGTTAACCTTCTTTATCTACATTTGCTGAACAGTTGCATAGGTTTACTTAGTGAAGAATTCAGCCCCTTTTGCCATTTTACTTCATGAAGCAAATGGAAGGACAGCTGCATTATTGTTCGGTACAGTTTACATCTTTTCTGGGTATTAAAATATTATTTTTACTTTTGTAGAATCTCGCTAAACTAGTCAGTAATTAAATCCTCTTACATTTTTTATCTGAGTTCACATTTGAATGAAACAACCTGTATGCGAGGGTTGAGGAAAGAATTTTTTAGCTTGAAGTGTAAATGTTTAAGATTTAACTTCTGACAGGTTTGGGTTTTTTCCTTCCTCTTTCTAATACTCCTTTCTGGCAATAAAGGCAAATACTTTTTAGTTAAATAAGTTCTGATCTGTAATCAAAATTTGATGCATCTAAACCTATATTCTACATAAACATGAACAGCTTATTCAGACAAAAGCAACAACAAAACTTTCTGCTCTTCCCTTCAACTCATTTAATGGAAAACAGAGTATTTTAAATAGGAATCACTTGGAGGGTAGGATCTATGCATGGCATCTGATTCATAATTGAATATGATGACTATGTGCATCAAACACTTGCAAAGAGAGGTCGGCCAAAGTTGCCTTGTGAAGAAATAGCAACATTTAAAAAATAAATTGGATTGGACTGAGTGCAGTGTGAATATTCACTTCTTGCCGAATTCATAGAACCAGCATGAATGTAAGTAGAATTATCCTCACCCTATGACTTTTTATAAACCACCCACCTTCTAGTTTGTCTTTTAAAAATAACCGTAGCGGAGAAACTTTTCTTCATTTTTTTTAACCATGATGTGCGTTCAAATAATGGATGTTATTCAACTTTATGAAGTAACATGAGTAATTTTTATCTTCACTTGCAAATAGAGACATAAACCTACTGTTATAGAACGAAAAATATTTGCTGCCTGTTGTTTATTTCCATAGAGACTAAGATTGTTGTCTTAGAAAAATTATTCGTCTTCTTTTTTTTCCCCAATTCCTAACAAGATTTTTTCCAAAACCAAGGCAGTTCAACAGAAAGATTTGGGGAAATAGTTAAGCCTTCTCTAGACATACCTCTTATTTTCCATAGAGCTCCTGCACTGATCTCTATCAGGCTCCAGATTTCCTATTTAGAGCCACTGTGGCTGTCTCTTAACAATTTTTGAGCTGCTGTCGTTGTGCCACCATAGCTGCCATGCTGTGAGCTATGGTATGCAACCATGCATTGTCCAACACATGAAGGCCTGTGGCAAGTTTTGTACTTAAGTTTTGTACTTAAACACGAAAAAAACCTCCAAAACCAACTGTCCTGGTTTCGGCTGGGATAGAGTTAATTTTCTTCCCAGTAGTTGTATAGTGCTGTGTTTTGGATTTAGTATGAGAATAATGTTGATAACACACTGATGTTTTAGTTGTTGCTAGGTCGTGTTTACACTAGTCAAGGACTTTTCAGCTTCCTATGCTTGGCCAGGTGCACAAGAAGCTGCGAGGGAGCATAGCCAGGACAGGTGACTCAAACTTGGCCAAAGGGCTATTCCATACCATATGACGTCATGCTCAGCATATAAAGCTGAGGGAAGAAGAAGGAAGGGGGGGACGTTTGGAGTCATGGCCTTTGTCTTCCCAAGTAACTGCTACGCGTGATGGAGCCCTGCTTTCCTGGAGACGGCTGAACACCGGCCTGCCGATGGGAAGTAGTGAATGAATTCCT
>NW_009189181.1:0-1793 GCF_000690835.1 Fulmarus glacialis | reverse complement strand
ATCTCACCCCGCGAGTTTTCTCACTTTTCCCCTTCCTATTCTCTCCCCCATCCCACCACGGGGGAGTGAGCGAGCGGCTGGGGTTGCTGGCTGGGGTTTAACCACAACACCAACAATGCCGAAAAAACAGGGCAGAGTGGAGGATTCCTTGTTCTGGGAGTTGGGGAAACTACAGTATAACTCACTACTGCTGAAGTAAGAAATTGTTTCTAGGTAAGAAGATTGTGGTTTTTCAGTAAAGTGATTGTATTTCTCCTAAGATCTTATGGTTAGCTGTGAAAGACAGATTACATCTGTCCCGGTGAAAATGAAACATAGGTTCTGTTAATTGTTGTGGCAAAAGTGCACCTAGAGCTGGTCTTGCAATACTCAGTCTTGCCTTTGTGCTGGCTATTGTATTGGTTGGTGTACAGTACTGCCAGATGCGCTATTAAAATGACAGTGCATTTGCTTTGTTTTCAAAGCAAACTTGAAGTTTGCACACCAACCTTGCTATTAAAATAAAAGTAAATAAAATGCTTGCAAGTAATGTGGGTTTTTTCATACTATAGAAGGTGCCTGTGAATTATATCCAGAGTGTATTAATGTAACTTTGTCTCGAGCTGTAGCTTTTAACAACCTGTTTAAAATGGAGATTCTTTAAAGGATGATGGTGAACGTTTATATCTTGTACGTAAATTACAAGTCTCAAAGACTTTTTTCTGACTCTTAAGAAAAATTCCAATACCTATATGGAAAATAGCAATATTTCTGCATTTTTTAATAGATTGTGTAAATCATTGCCCTTCCCTCAGATATGTATTTAGCTTTCTAAATACTTAAGCTTAATGACTTTATTCTTCTTACAACTTTTGATCATTGTTATTCCTTGTGAAAAAAACAAAACAAAAAAACCCCCCCAAAACAACAGCAGCTGTACCTGTATTCCTAGTATAATTACTCTGCATGAACAGACTGTTGCCACATAATCTAAAATTCTTCTGGTTTCTCTTCATGTCATCATTGGGGTTTCAGTTTGGTTTTGTTACAAGAGGAACAATAATTGACATTTGGTAAACATATATTAAAACATTAACTATGATCTCTTTGAAAAAATTTCTTGTGCTGAATTCACTCAAAGTAGCAATTTAGCCAAATGTTTTACAGTATTATTTTGCTGATCCATACATAACTCAGTAAGAAGTAAATGGGCAACTTTTCTTGCCTTGGATTTTTTTTTTTTTTTTTTTATCATACACATTGTTCTAGTGATAGGTTATTTTCTGTAGTTCTATTCTAACTACATTGGTAGAATGCCATCCAGTTTTAATACTTGGTGCCTTTTAAACTTTCTTCATTACCCAATTTGGTGTTTCCGATACATAATTGCTATGCTAAATACCAAGTAGTGGATTTAAGGAAGCTGTCAACGCTACCTGATGTGTCCTCTAGTGGACTTGTATTAAGTCCTGGCTCATACAGATACTGGCATTTTGACATACTAAGTAGTATTTAGTGTGTAGTATTTTAAAATGTTGAATATTTTCCTCTGATCTTTATAAAAAAGTTAAAACGTAGTTGTTTGAGATCAGTTATTAATAGTCATGTTACTTCCACTTGATTTGAGGCTTTTTAATCAAAAATTGATTATCTGCCATTTCATATATTATTCCATTTAAAGATTTACTGTAGTCTGCTGCAGATGATTATAAATCATGACTTCCCCCCCTCCAAATTACTCAGTTGGACTTTTTTTTTTTTAAAACCTATTTTTTCTTTTTGCAGTAAACCAATGCACGCAGCATGGGTGGCAA
>NW_009189180.1:7673-8156 GCF_000690835.1 Fulmarus glacialis | reverse complement strand
GCTTGTAGAATGTTTCATCTGCCTCTTCACCCAGTCTATAACAGAATCCCAGCAGGGTATCTGCCTTGTTGGCCTTCCCCCTCATCCTTACCCATAAGCACTCGACCTTATCATCACAATCGTTGAGCTCTAGACAACCGAAACACTCCCTAACTTACAGAGCCACTCCACCACCTCTCCTTCCTTGCCTGTCCCTTCTGAAGTGCTTAAAGCGACCCATTGCAGCAGTCCAATCATGAAAGTCACCCCACCATGTTTCTGTGATGGCGACTAAGCCATAGCTATCCCACTGCACAATGTCTTCCAGCTCCTCCTGTTTGCCGCCCATGCTGCGTGCATTGGTGTAGATGCACTTGAGCTGAGCTATCAATTTCACCCCCAACATTGGCATGCCACCCCCAGGCTCATCTCTGAGCCTGGTTTTATCCCCTTCCGCCTTCGAACCTAGTTGAAAGTCCTCTCGATGAGCCCCGCCAATTCATA
>NW_009189180.1:0-7374 GCF_000690835.1 Fulmarus glacialis | reverse complement strand
GGGTAGTAATCGGAGGCCCGTACCAGACTAGGCAGTTTCCTAGTAATGTCCTTAACCCGGGCCCCAGGCAGGCAGCAGACTTCCCTGTGGGATGGGTCTGGTTGGCATATTGGGCCCTCTGTTCCCCTCAGAAGGGAATCCCTCACAACAATTACCCTCCTTTTTTTCTTAGCAGAGGCAGTCATAATGCATGGGGCTGACTAACTCACCCTAGACAACCCCCTGGAAGGACCTTCATCTACATCCTCATTTGCCTGGCCCTTAACTTCCAGGGCCCCATATCTGTTGTGTAAGGGCAACTGGGAAGTTGAGGGAGGCCGGGCAGGGATTTGCCTGGCACCCCGAGCAGGGACCTGTTTCCATTCTTCCCCGTCTCTTAGATCCCCTCCTTTTGCTTGGCGGCAAGAGGGTAGGGGATCCTCTGCTTCTTGTGGAGCCTCCATCTGCTGACCTTTCCTCAGGAATGGTAGGGTGTGGCTCCACTAATCTATCTCCCCCTCACACTCCCTGATACTCCTTAACCTTTCCACTTCCTCTTTCAGCTCTGCCACCAGGCTGAGCAGATCATCCACCTGATCACACCACACACAGGTGCACTGAAAAAATTACTGACTGTTTTCAGATGATCTAAATTTTGGTTGAGTTCCTTAGTCCTTATTTACTCTTTACTGAGCACCTCTATAAGCCTACCACTAGACAATAGAAAACACCAGGACAGGTGCACTTTAAGACATCTGATAATGGCCCCAGGTCACGTAATAATTCAATGACAACCCCAGAACCCCTCACTCCAGGCTCTTGCTTTAATTATTAGGTCACCCATCTTCCGGCACTGCTTGGGGATACTATATTCCCAGAAGAATATGTGTTTAAAGCATCTCTGTGTCTCTATTTAAATAACCTCTAGAGTTACGGAAATTATACATTAAGTATCAGGTACCTATCCTAACCCTTATCCAAATCCAGATTATTTCCTACAGTGTATCACTTGAATTTTGCCTTGACTACTTTAAGTCTTTAAAGTTAATCATTTTAGCTTTCCTTCAAGGAGAAAGTATCCTCCTCCCCACATAAACAGACAACTTTGCCATACCCAGGCATATCATATAACAGGATGTAGTTCCTGGAATAACTTGTTAAAATATTTTGAAGAGCATCAAGAAACTATCAATGACCAGCAGGGAAAACAAATTACTGGCATTTACCATGCCAAATATTAAATTTTCATTTTAATCTTTTTCACTAGATTTTACAGAGACGAGAGCGTCTCATGTGAAGAAAAACTCCCAGCAGAGTGGAACATATTAATCTCTCTTTATGGGAAATCCAGACTCCTAATTCTGAATTTTTAAATTCTATCCTGTTCTTTATTTCCTGTGGCCTTTTTTTTTTTCTTCATTATAATCTTTTTCCTAAAAAAAAAATTTCAGTTACAAACCAATTACACCACTTGCATGTGTCACCATATCCATACATGTGGAACAACAAACCTGTTTAAAACAGTCATATGTCCACCTCAGAAGCAGACATACTTTTTAACTTTGGGACAACCTTCCTGTATCTCCATTTATTCTCTCTCTGCCACAGTTGCTAACACCTTAAACGGTGATGATAATAATTTCTTGTTTCTTGATAAAAGTGTAAAAATGTCTTGACTTTGTTAGCCATGCTTGAGTCCTAAGAAGCACTAACATCCCCTCTCCAAATTAAAAAAGAAAAAAAAAAAAAAGGCAATTTAAGTAATAGATTATATTTGGCTAAAACTATGTTAATTCTTCCACTCAGTATTGACTATTGAATAGTAAAAGATTTATGTGGACATCACGTAATAATATAATATGTAGCCATAGCCTCTGATTCATAATAATATTTTGAGATTTTGTGTAATGTGATAACATTAACTATCTAGCTCTGTGTTAATACCTAGTTCTTACATGGGACTTTTTAGATCTTACGGGCATTTGTAAAGAATTTCCACAACTCAGTTCTCATTTTTCTCATTGCGCAGCTATGCAAAGGGGAGTTGGGCATATAAACCGGGCCTCCTAGATAATAAGTACTGGAACAGTCCATATTGCTTAGTAAAAACCTTGTTCCAGTCTGGCTGCAGAAGTCAATAAACTTAATTTGACATATTTTTAAAGTTTTACAACCACATAGGTATAGAAATTATATTCTCATTGACTCGTGGGTTCTTACTTTGACACCTATGTCTTTACAGAAGTATTACAAAACCATTTAAATCATATTTTATACATTCCTATTTAAAATATGTTCTTCAAGTGATAGTACAATACCACAATGATTCAATCTTTGAATTTAGGACACCATTTCACCTCTCTGAGGTGTTACTTAAATCTATGTTTGCCTAACATTACAATAAGATATGGCATTTATGTCAATATGCAAGAAACAGCAGATACAGATTTTTTACAGATAGTTTTCTCCGGTCCTGTTTAAGTTAGTCATTCACAATGTACAAACCATAAAATAACAGTAATGAGATTTCGGTGACCATTGCTTTAAAGTAAATTGAAAATATGGAGGTTTTGAGGAGTCTTCCCAAATTTTCCCTGTAAGTAGCTGTTACATCTATTCACAATTACTTATCATTCCAATTAAAAAAGGGAATATTTTTCATGTTGCATCTCATTAGTTAAGACACTGGATGATATTTAAGCTACTTGAATGTAATCCTTTCTTCAAAGTTCTTTTGCAGTATAACGTAGTAGATTTCTTTAACTTCAGAAATCTGCAATGCGTAACAGTAGGAATATTCAAGGGTAACAGTCACATCCATGTTTAAAAGCCTGAAGATGGCAATTTTAAATAAAGCTATCTTCTTATACTTGAAGAGTTCAGTTTCTCTGCCAATACAAACAGTAGTATGTTTAGCTTGCTAATGGTGTTTCAGTTAGTTCTGCATTAAAAAGACATACTGCAGTTTCAATTCTCGACATGACTCTAAACAAACTTAAAATCATAAATAATCACGAAGTACAGGCTTTTATCATTTAAGATTTAAGCATACACTTTATTCTTCACTCTTTGTTTAGGAAAAATAGAACTCTTCTGTACTTCTGTATTGCAGTAAAGCTTATTTAATTTTGGTTTTGCTTCTGAAAGAGAATGTAGGACTGCATGTCCTAATGTTTATTTCATGTGAACTATACCTATGACTTCAATGTGCAAGTAGAAAAATGGTAACGAAAAAAGAAAAAAAAAAGAAAAAAGAAAAAATACTTAAAGGAGGACAACATTTTACCTGTGAAGAGCAACTGTCTAAGCAACTTGTCGTGGCCTATAATATGAAAATCAATTTGTGGTGAAAACTTAGTATAGAATTATTTAATTTGTAGTCATTGCCAACAGACAGAAAATAACCAGTACAATCAATACTGTCTTCGCATTTGATCAGGCTTGGAGGGAAATGGTAAAGCTTTGGTGTTCTAACTGGAGAAAAAAAAATCATCTCTCTTATTTTTTCTGCTGATCTTTACTGAGGATGGAAGATGCTATAGCTTTCCCTACATTAACCACCTTCTGGGAATGGTAAGAAGACCAGCTAATATCAGAGAATTTATCAATCTTTCCGCTCCTTTATAATTCTTCTGCCAGATAACTAGTCTTACAGTACTATAATCAAAACAATATATGGGCCCATAATGGAATTTTTTCCCCTTTAGCAAATGGCAAAATGTTATCTTTCAGCCTCTCTACATCCATTGTCATAAGTCTCACATTGCCTTGAAGAATTAATAAATGCAAATGAGTAGGGTAAAATAAAAATGCTAGTAAGTGGTGCCTGTGAACTGGGGACTGAATCATGAGATGAAAGGATAGGATGGAGTGCCTGTGAAGTCAAACGTCTATCACTGCTTCTAGAATATGAGACAATACATCTTTTCATTAGATCTAATGAGTCTTTGTTAGTTTAAAGAGATTTTTCTTCTTCTCACTACATGTCAAATTTTAAAAAGTTAGAAAAAAGTTCTTCACAAATAACCTAACACACACAAAAAAAGAAATTATTGTACCTCTATAATTCTTCTTCAGAAGAATTTCCTTAAACATCTTAATGTGATTCACTGATAATTGCCTGTACCTGGGAAGATGTAGTCATTCTACATGTGCAAAAGTGAATTAATACTGAATTAATACTGAATTAATACTAAAAGTATATTGAATTTGTTAAAATGACAATAGCAACTGCATACTTTATATCAATAAGCACCATTGAATTGCCTAAGAATAATAGCATAATTGATGACTGTAAGATAATGTGATGAATATCTAATACCAAACTATACAAGGAATAGTCTCCCTAATAAAGTGGTTAGATTTCACACCATAATCAAATTTTACAATGATAGATTTTCTCTCCATTTTACACAACTAACAGAAAACATCACTACATTTTTCTTTCAGCTTTGAAAGCACTTACAATAATCTGTAACATTAATATAACCTAAAATTTGCTGTCCACTACTGAGACCCTGCATATGCCTTCTTTTCGCACTCCTAGGGGCTCAGCTGACTTTGCTTAAAGGCAGTTCTGATGTGGTGCAGATGTAAAATGGGTTCAGCCTGCTGGAAAGTGTGTGTTACAAAGAGCTATGGTAAGCCCTGTTAGTCCTCACTCCACTCAGGAGCTGCATTTGACAGCTCAGACACATGGTCCTTGCCTGAGCTACTTTGTAATGTGCCAATGCATGCAGTCTGAGAAACAAGCAAGACCATGACTCCATGCTTAGTCAAAGAGTTATGATCTCATTGGAATTATAGAAACGCAGTGTGATAGCTCACATGACTGGAGTACTGCAATGGATGGTTACAAGCTATTCAGGAAATGGAGAACGGGTAGAAGAGGAGTGGTTGGTCTCTATGTAAAAGAGGGTTGAGTACATGGAGTTTATCAACGACAAGAGGACAGTTCTCTAGAGAGCCTTTGTTCCAAAATCGGTGAGATCTCCATCAGAGGAGATCTCATGGCAGGTATCTGCTACAGACTACCTGATCAGGACCAAGTCTTCCCCAAATAACTCACAGAAGCCTTGGGTCTGCAGGCCCTCATTCTCCTAGGGGACTTCAACTACCCTGATATTCACTAGGAAATCAGCACTGTGATGCAAAAGCAATCTGGGAGATTTCCGTACTGAACTTTGGACAACTTCCTAACACAGTTGCAGAATGTGCCACAGGATGCTGCCTTTTTAGACCTACTGTTTAAAAATAAAAAAGATTTATTTGGAGTCATGACCCTCAATGTTGGCCTTTGCCACAATGACCATAGCATCACAGAGTTTAAGATCCTAAAGGGCATGAGAAAGACAAGTAGCAGAATAAAGACTAGACTTCGCAAGTCCAGTCCAACTGGACCAATCTGGTTGCCTCCTATGATGAAAAAACACATTCAGTGGATGAGAGGAGAGCTATAGACATAATTTACCTTGAATTTAGGAAGATATCTGACAGTGTCCTTCAACACCTTCTTCACAAACTCATAAAGCATGTTTGGGACAGGGAGACCACAAAATGTCTAGAAAACTAGCGATGTTGCAGAGTTCAAAGGATGGTGGTTAAAAGGCTCAAAGTCAAACTAGCAGACAGTTATGAATGGAGTTCCTCATGGGTCAGTAATCGGTCAGCATTCAATATCTTTAAAACTGATTTGAATGATGGGATTGGATGCACATTCACCAAGTTTGCAGAGGAAGGAGAGGTAGTTGCACCGGAAAAAAGAGCCACTATAGAGAGTGGGCTGAAAGACTGGGCCAACAAGAATTACATGAGTTTTAGCAAGGATAAAGTCCTACACATGGGATAAAATAAGCCCCAGAAGCAGTGCAGATGAGGGCTGGCTGACTGGGGAGCAGTTCTGCTGAAAGGCACCTGGGGGCCTTGGTGGACAGGAAACTGAACAAATCCCAGCAATGTGCCTTGGCAGCAAAGCAGATAAACTGTCCTGGGCTGTATCAGTAAGAATAGAGCCAGCAGATAAAAGGGTGTGATTATTCAGCCCTACTCAGTACTTGTTAGGCCACATACGGAATACTGTCCATTTGTGCTTCCTCCAGGTTAAGAGAGACATTGAGAAATTGAAAAGGGTCCAGTAGAAGACCACCAAGAAGACTGGAGAACTTGACAGATGGAGAAAGATTGAAGGAACTGGGTTTGTTCGACCTAGAGATCAGAACCCTCAAGGAGGAATCTAACCGCAGTCCTTTGCTGTCTAAAAGGTAGTTATAGAAAACATAGAGATACTCTCTTCACAGGGATGCATTGAGACAGAAAAAAAGGTAAGAGACACAAGTTTCTTCAGGAGAAATTCCATTTGGGTATAAGAAAAAAATTCTCCCTCATAAGAATTATGAAACATTGGAATAGGTTGTTGAGAGAAGTGGTAGAATCTCCCTCACCGGAAGTAGTGAAGACTTGGTTTGAGACAGCCATGAATTACCTAATCTAAGGCCTTGCTTGCAACAGGAGTGTCCTGGTTTCTGCTGGGAGAGGGTTAAATTTCTTGCTAGTGCTGTGTTTTGGATTTAGTATAAGGAGAATGTTGATAACACACTGATGTTTTCAGTTGTTGCTAAGTGCCCTCCTAGTCTAAGGACAGCTCTCATGTCAGCTACTGCTGATTATCAGTTTTTATCTGGGGTTGGTCACCTCTGGGAAATGGATTAAGGTCATTGCTTTGCTATGGTTTATGTTATGATAAAGTTATTGGTCATGAGCCTGTACTCAGCACTGCCATCATTCCTGTTCTTCGGGAGCTATCTTTTGGAAACTATTAATAATTACACTTTTTTACCTCTTCACCTCGGAGGATGAATTTAGGGGGGAGACAGAATGGGACACTTTCTCCCACTTGTTCACCTTCCCTTCCATATCTTCAGAAACTCCTTTTTCTTCTATCCTCTTCATGAAGATGTCCACAATATTCCCTGAGAATTTTGAATATCCTTGGGATGTTCAAACAAGCATGTTCATATTGCTGTGTCTCCTGAATGTGGTTCAGGCCTTGTTTAGAGTTAAACAACTATTCAGGAATACTGTCCAGAGATCAACCCCGGCAACAGACACAGTGACTACTCAACCCCCACGAGAGACACTGTGTGGCTACTCAAACTCCAGCAACAGTCACTGCGGTTACTCCAACCCCCGTCACAGGCACTGCAGCTACTCAAACTCTGCCAACAGTCACTGCAGTTACTCCAACCCCCGCGACAGGCACTGCAGCTATCCAAACCCTCGCGATAGGTACTACAGCTGAATCAGAGGACCAACCGTCGCTGGTATCCGTCACCCCTGTACAGAAGAAGAAATCTTTGAATCAGAAGTAAGGTTGTTTAGAAAGGGATGATGGAAAAG
>NW_009189179.1:0-3916 GCF_000690835.1 Fulmarus glacialis | reverse complement strand
TAATATATAGTAATATAACCTTATTACATATTTACAATTCACACAGCTACAGGATTTGAACAAAAGTAGGTTTTTATAGTAAGAGTAAAAAATATTTCCAGCTATTTTTGTACAAATGTTCTCAGAATACCATCAAAAAGAGGTCCAAGGTCATTCAGATGCTTTTTAGATACTATTGAACAGAAGTTTATCACATTATGTCCTGGCCTTATCTAGCAGAGTCCTTCATCATAAATTCCTCTTTACCCCCACATTTCTCTGTTTTAGTTACTCATTTTACTGAGCACAAATCTGATCTGAAGATCCAAAGAGGCTATACCTCTATACAGTTAATTTTTTTTCAGAAGTGGAGAATTTTGTGCTATGCTGGAACAGAAGGTTCAGCTCCTCTTAAAGCCAAGCAGAAGCACTCTGCAGTGAAACACCTGCACTTGGGCCAAGGGGGCAACACCCACATGGTCACCCCACTCCTCCCAACACCACCAGGCACTGATCGCTTAGTGTAATCCCCTCTTTACTTGATAAAGGCCAAACCTTCTCACTCAGCATTAGGAGGCTAAAGATAACACCAAAGAGAAAGGGTAGATGATAGAAAGATTGTGTATAGCAATTTTAATGGTATTATTAGTTAAGCCTTTTTATATTACTTAGATAATTTTTACAATTGGACTGATATTAATGACAATGAATAGATTTTAACTTCATATAGGGTCTCCCAATATACTTCAGCGTACTATATCCTTACGAAAAAGAAAATGCTTAACTGATATGTTGTCTCTGTAGGGGGTTGTTCTTTAAGGTTTCTTTTGCTGTCAATACTGGTTTTCATCTAACTGTACATCCTGGCAAGTGGAAGGATGTAATAAGAATATGGAAGTAGTTAAAAAATTGCTAGCTGGTTTGTTCTTTTCTCTCATCTTTGATAAAATTGCAGGTGTTTTTTGTTTTGTTTTGTTTTGTTTTTTTTCTTTTCTCTAATCTTATTCCTGGCATTATTGGGGTTATCCCTTTAATGAATTAGGCCTTATAAGCTTGGTCCTCTTGCCAAATTGCCTTAAATCTGGGTCTTTCATAGGGCAG
This sequence comes from Fulmarus glacialis, assembly GCF_000690835.1. Lineage (NCBI taxonomy): Eukaryota > Metazoa > Chordata > Aves > Procellariiformes > Procellariidae > Fulmarus > Fulmarus glacialis. The sequence goes on along the minus strand of NW_009189179.1, from coordinate 2,836 downwards.
ACTTGAGCAATGAATTTTAATTGGAAATGTCCTTACTCTAGGAGGCCGTTGCATTGGATGGTTGTTGCTCCAAACAAATAATCATGCTGAAGCAGTAATTTCAGACTGATTGCTCTGAAGCATGAGTTCAGAAAAATAGCCTGTGTTTAAAAAATAAATATTCCAAATCAACCTGTGCTGTTACCCGCCATATTTAGTAAGTTGAGTATTAAAAATAGAGGAGGGAAAAGGAAAAAAGCAGCAACTGGTGTTAGGTGAAGAAAACTCATTAGCTGAAGATTGGCTTGGCATAGCTTTTCTGAGGAAGTAAAGTAATTACAAAGTGCACCATTGTAATATTTTCTGTGAAACATAGCTCCTTTAAAAGTGAAAACATATGTTTGTTTTATTAATAAGTGATGAGGTTATGAAGTGAGATAGTGCAGTGAACAAAGACTGAAAATTCACCCCCTTATCATGTGAATTATTTTCTGCAAGTATTTTTTCTGTAATGACATGTGATTAAAAATATTTATATTAAATTATAGTTCTACATATGAGCCAATTTTTTTGCCCCCCCTGATACTGTGAGTGTGATTCAATGGACTAAAAACAGATGTCTACTGATATTGAAATACTTTCGTTTTGGCAGTGATACATCTGTGCTGCTATGTCTTTGCCTCCTCCTCCACCCAAACACTAACTCCTGGATTGTATAGGGGCAGTACTCATCTGTTCTTGCATAGCAGATGTATCATTTTAAAAGATATTTATATTGCTTCTCTTGCACAAGCACAAGGAATCCAGCACACAGAATGTGAGGAACTTGCAGCTGGTACAATGCATCCCACTATAGGTCCATGCTGAGATTTTGCTGCCTACCTGCCAGATGTTCTTCGTTATGATATAGGTATGACTACAGAAGAAGCCCACCTACAGCATAAGACTTCTGAAATGAGGATGAAGAATTACCCTCCAATAAAAAAACATGCTGATCCCATGCTTGCTTTGGCTGGTTATGAGATTATCGACAACGTGGGCAAGGAATTCAAGAAAGATTTTTTGCTTACAATAATGAGCACCTGTTTGTTTCTCCTGGTCTCCTCGAATGGTACTTTTCCTCTTAGAGAGGGCAAATGTAATGTTTTGAAGTGTGTGAGACATGCAGCAGTTTTATAGCTGTGTATTGTCCATCTTGTGAATGGAGACATGTTGAGAAGCCATGAGGAAGTGCTGAGTGTTTCCCTTATGCCTGCTGCAGACCTGTCAGTGTCTGACTGCACAGCAGGTCTGGACCGCTGCTTAACTGACTGGCTACAATCTCCAGGAGGGAAGAGAAGCTGACTGGAGTATTGACCTTGTGTTGGTAGTATATATTAGCGGAGGTGCTGAATTGTTTTTCTGTGAAAGTCAATTCATCAATGGAGAAATCTATTGGCCCAATATTGCACAGAAAGTACAATTTTCCATGAGCATATGCACAAGTGTATCCATCGCTACAAGAAACAGCAGTGTTCATCTACTTACCTCTTGAGATAAGGTGCTTCTCTTATCTACAGAAGTAAGTGGTGGCCATTGATTAGTTGGTGCAGGCTGTGTGGTGCAAAAATGTCTTTATATTATTGTGGATGCAGCTGAGAAAAGTGCTCATGGCACTTGAGCTAGTGAAGAATACAGAGTTCAGGGAAATGTGAATGTCTTTTATGCAGATACATTGGACATCTTTACATCCCTGACTTTCCCTTGGCGCCCTTTCAAATACCTCTCTCTTTTCTTCTCTTTTCTTTCTTTTTCCTTTCCCTGGCTTTTCTTTTCTCCCTGTGTTATTTCATGTGTGAGGCACCCCCTCCATTATGTTCTGCAGGATACTATACACTTATAGCAAGGATCTGAAAGAATTTGACTCAACAGGTGAAGGTTTCAGATGTGATGTGCTATGGACTATATGACATTTTCTGAGCTGACTGATCCATCTCTCGTGCTTGCTATAGAAAAAACCTGTATTTGAGGAACAGGTGATGTCTCGAAAGGCTACTCCTTTCTGTCCATGCAGAGTGATTTTATTTTACCATGGGTTTAAAGTTTTTAAAAACTTCTCTTTTTTTTTCTTTTTTTCCTTTCTTTTTTCCCAAAATGAATATTGTTGGTTGTGATCAAAGAACAAGAATATTAGGAGACTATAGAAACATTATGTGTTATACTTTGAGGTGTACTAGTTTGTATCTGCACCATAGGACGGCCTGAAGCGATAGAGAGCTCAAACTCTGTGGCTGCAGGCCTGTATATCTACAGCAATTCCCAATGATAGTGAGAAAATAAGCTAGAGGCATTGGCAGAGGCATTGCTAATAAACATAGGCACCTACTATGAGGGATGCTGGTGTCTAATATATGGACATTTTTATTCAGCTAGATTTTACAAGAAATCTTATCAGGTTTTTTGACCAAAATTACCTTGTCATACTGCTAAAAATAATGTTATTTAGAAATTACAGAGTTAAATGTTAATAATTTCATAATCATGTGCAACTCAAGAAGAGTACAAGGATCTCGTTAGGTCGTGCAGAGAGGAAATTAGAAAGGCAAAAGCCCAGCTAGAACTCAATCTGGCCACCGTCGTGAGAGACAACACAAAATGTTTTTACAAGTATATTAATGACAAAAGGAGAGCCAAGGAGAATCTCCATCCTTTATTGGATGCGGGGGGGAACGTTGTCACCAAGGATGAGGATAAGGCTGAGGTACTTAATGCCTTCTTTGCCTCAGTCTTTAATAGTCAGAGCAGTTATCCTCAGGCCACTCAGCCCCCTAAGCTGGAAGAAAGGGACATCGAGCAGGATGAACCCCCCATAATCCAA
>NW_009189178.1:5022-6552 GCF_000690835.1 Fulmarus glacialis | reverse complement strand
ATATATATTGAAAAATATAGGTATCAAGACTGACAACCCCCTTTCATAAACTCACCAACCTCTCTTATAAAGAACTGAAGTTTGTGAGCCCTCCACTTCCTACTGGAAAGATTAACCCCTTCTCTGATGGCAAGAAACTTTCTTGCTTCAGTTTCGAGCCTGAACTCATTCATGGTCACTTTGGACCTGCCCAAAGGTCTCGGCTAATGGGCCACCCAAGGGGATGCTGCCAGTGGTCCTGCTGGTGGGCTCTGCACTGCGTTGAACTAACTGGTCCTGGGAGACCTATGGGAATTCAACACTGGGTTTTTCTTCTAAGTGCCCCAAAAGTGCAGCTAAAGGCAGAACTGTGGCCTTGAATAGCAGACCTGTGCTGGGGGGGTGTGCCTTGTGGCCTCAGGTCAACCCAGCGACTGATCTTCTCATTTCTAGTCTGGATGTAGGATGATAATGCATAGGGCTCCATGTCTTCTCCTAGGACTCTGTTTGTGGCTTCCAGGGAAGGTCAATGGCCTCCTCTCTTCTCCATGATCCACATTCGAAGGCATACACCCCTTCCCGCTGTCATGTTAATGGTAAGGAGATCTGACTGTGTGACATGCCTCGTTCTTGCAGTCTTAGCTTTCTTGCAAAGCCTGGAGAAGCTGAGGAATTTTAAAGGGTGTTGAGACACTAAGTCAGCCTCTGAAAAATAAAGAAGGTGGAATACTGGAAATGGCCGCAAAGTATTAAGTCCCCTTGTGCCAGCAGTGGTATCCAAACCCACTACCTTGAAGTCCCTGCCTTATAGCCTCGGATACCTTTTTTAAAAGTACTTTGCCTACCATTTGCCACAGTTGCTGCTTAATATTGTCTTATAAAAACACCTCCGCCAGGCTTTGGCTATTTGGAGAACTGAAATTCCCACGTGTGGTGGAAATGCAGGCAATGAGCATTTGCAGAGATGCTCTCCGTTTTGGTTTTTTTTTTTTTTCCGGCAATGGTCCAGCTCCATCCTAACTGTGTGGCAGTGCCTCTTGCAGCTTGGCTGACCTGCTAAAAACTTAGCAGGTGTCTTTGTAGGTAGCCTTTGGACCAGCAGCGCAGGCTTTTGGATCATGTGTGTTTTAATTGCCCTGCCTAGGACATAAAGCATCAAAGATGCTGTTGATCTTGAAAGGATTGCTCCTTTCTGTAGCACATCACAATAGCGCGTTTAGGCCTTTTGCCTTCAGTCTGTGACACTGTTTTGTAAAGCTCTCTGACCTTTGAAATATTGGGGCTGTGAAGTAGCTGCCTGTGATGGCAGGGGGGCTGGAGGAAGTGATCCATATTACCCTTTCTAGTCCGAGGACCGTAGTAAGGCTTTAATGACTGTATTTCATCTTCACAATGCTCAGTTCCCTTTGGTTACTGCCATGGTGTGTATCGGAGATATCTACCATCTAATGAACTTCTTCAGCTTTTCCCGATGGCTCTTCATAGGATTAGCCACCTTTGGGCTCATTGTCCATCGCCACCGTCACCCGGAGCTGCACAGCCCGTTCAAGG
>NW_009189178.1:0-4991 GCF_000690835.1 Fulmarus glacialis | reverse complement strand
CAGGAATGCGCAGGCTTGTCACTTCTCTCTCTCTCTCTTATTTGCTAATAATTAGAGCATGACATGGCCATGATTGCCTTTAGCTTCTAAAGGGGTCTTGATCCTTATTGCTCAGTAAGGCACGTAGGGAGCCTTGCCTGGATGTTATTTCAGTGGTAGGTCAGTCTCAGCTCAAGCTGAGAAGCAGAAGGGCGTCAGGCTTGGGGGAAAAGAGCATGACTGGAGGGACCTGGGAGCAAACCTGACTTAAGGGGAATCATCTCCTGGCATAAAAATATTGTAGACTGCAAAGAAGCTTGTGTGCAAGTATTGCTGCTGCAGGCATTGAGGATGTGCAGAGCGCGTGCATGTGTACCACTAAGTGTTTTGTTCAGCAGTCAGCTAACAGCAGCTAATGGCCAGTGCAGTGTGTGGCCCTGTAGAGAAGGACCTGCCCTCCTGCCCCAGGGAGAGGGAGGAGAGTGGCTTTGTTGAGCCTCCAGCCACGTGTGACCTTTGTGGGCTCTCTGTTGTACCAAGAGCCCAGGCGGCCAGTGGGGTTTCAGGAGCTGCCTGACACATGCAGCGTCCAGACTTCTCCCATGCTGGTTTCCAAGCAGTGCTGCTGGTGCACCCATTGTTTTCCTGGTTGCTGGTGGGACAAGTTTGCAGGAGAGTGCAGGATTTACTGCGCAGGCACCACCCTGTGTGTGCACCCGCAAAGTTCCGGCACATTCGGACTGGTGACCATAAGCAGTAAGAGCCATTAAAAGTGGGCAAAGGGAAGGAAGGAAACACGGGGATTCAATTCCCCCTCCTCAATGGGAAGTTGGAGGATGCCTTGTCCTCTCATGCCTTTCCTTAGCCTCCAGCTGGGCCCCTCCAGTGGCCCTTCTCACGCTGCTGGGTGCTGCGAATCTGCTCATGGGGAGCAGTCGATCCCCTCACGTCCAAGCTGGAGTTGGTGCTGGAGCAGCTTTCTTGCACTCGGGTCACCTTTCCCACTGCCCGGATAACGTGCAGAAGGCATTTGGCTGGGGCGGTGCTCGAGGCATGCACAGTTTGTTCCCGTCTCCGGTCATGCCTGCACGGTGCCGTCAGCCATCTCTTGGGGAGGAGAGGAGACCTTCGAGGCCACAGGCACCGGGCAGCCGATCAGCGAGGAGCTCAGGGGACAGAGATGCTTCCCGTGGCTCCCAGGGCTCCTCCCTGAGCCGTGCCAGGCCTGATGCAAAGTTTGGGATAATTTTTCTTCTCTGTCTTTGCTGGAGACAGCGTGTTTAGCAGAGACCTTGAAGCTTCCCAGTCTGTTGGCTGGCTGCACTTGCATACTCACCCAGAACCAGATTTTAAATAAGTTTTGTCTTTTTCCTTTAAACCACACTTCCCAGGGGAAGCTTATTAGTGGATAGCACTGGTGATGTTTTCAGCTGCTGAGATTTTGCCCCATTTTTGTTTAGACAGAGAATTAGGCTTTTAACGGTTCCTAAAGGCAGATTAAGTGAGGGAGGGAAATGCTGGGGTTTTGTTCAGTTTGGTTGATTCCCCCCCCGCTTAGTTTTTATAACCACTTCAAACCCGAAGCCCAGTTATCTGCGAGGGGGGTATCTGTGCAGCGAGGGCTGCGCGGAGGTGGCGTGGGCGTGTGCTGCGCTCTAGTGGCCAGAGAGAGGTCGTCTTCTGCCACTGCCTTACGGAGAACAAATCATAAAATCCATGCGATTGCCCCGGTACTTCTTCTCCCCTATAGCATTTTGAGTTAAAAATGGTGAGAAAACACCGGTAAGAGGAGGAAGCTGTCCTCTCACACACCTCTCAAGCAGACGTGCAGCGTGAGGGCGTGCACGTAGGAGAGGCTGGCAGGGGATGCTCTGGCTGGAAAGACAGCAAGAGCATGTAAGTTTGGTGGCTGGATGGCAGCCACCGCTAGAGCAACCGATCTCTTCCAGCTCAGCATGGTCAACATCCAAAATAGGATCTCTGTTACCGGAAAAGAGATTGTCACCCTAGGTGAGACCGGCGGCTCCTTCATTCTATCAGCTATGAGGAGTAACTTGGCTGAGGTTGGATCCAAAGACTAAGGGAATGTTTCACAGTTTTATTATTTATTGCAGTCCTCCAATTTACTCTCCAAATAACCCAGAAGAATTGGCTCACCCAACAGGGTAAGGCTGAAGTGCTGACTGCTTCTTTGGTCTTTCATCAGGGTGTCATTGAAACTCATGTTCTTGATGCAGGTGCTATGGAGATAGGGAATCTGGCTTATCCTGTTTTGGCCACTATAAGTCTCAGGCAAGCTGGAGGCAGGTCAAAATGAGTCACAAGTGTTATAACCAAAGAACAGTTTGTTTCAAAGCATTGCTTTTACTCTTGGCTTCAGATTTTCCACCAGCAGTTGCCACAGGTGGCAAGTAGGTATGTAGGTACATTCAGAGAGCAGTGGGGTACAGGTGACTTTTCCCCCTCCTTGGCTTCCACTTGCGAGTGAGATGAGGCTTATATTAGGACGGAGGTATGCACCTCACAGGGCACACGGGGCTCCGAGGGTGGTAAGAGTCAATTTTTATTCTATGCATCCTACTTGTTCACAACTGATTGTACAGAAACAGTGTGCAGGACAGATGTATGATTTTTCTCATCTTCTTTAAGATGGAGAAGTGAATACAGTGTGTGCTGGCACATATGGAGGCTGATTTGCTACAGCCGTCAGTTTTGCCTGAGAATCATCTGTGCTCTTTTCCCCAGGTTCCCCTGTTCGTTCCCATCTCTTTTACCATCATCTGCCTCTTCACTGTGGCAATGTCTTTCTACTCAGATCCTGTGAACATTAGCATTGGATGCACCATGGTTTTAAGCGGTTTTCCAGTCTACTACCTCATAATCCACAGGCAAATGTCAAGTCGTTGCCGTAGCCTGTTTCGTAAGTATGCGTTTGAGTTTCAGTCTTCTGGACCTAAACACGCTCAGGGGTTGGGATGTCCGCTTGTTCCCAGTGCTCATCTCTAATGCAAATTGCTCCATGACCAACAGACCTCATGAAACCTAAATCACGACCCCTGCCACCCCTTCAATGGCTTTCCCAAGATACACCCTCTGCAGCGGAAGAGATGAGGGGTGGGCTCTGCTGCGGGTGGTTGGCGGCCGGGCACGGGCTGCATCTGCCTGGCTTGTGAATATACTGATAAGCCAGCCTGATGCTTTGTTTTAGAAAAGACAGGGCTGAGGTCTACCAATGGGGGGAACCCAGAGGGTCGTTTTCACTACCCAGCCCTGGTTTCTACTAAACTTTATCACACTTTTGGGACTACCACCTCTCGGTCAAATTTGGCTGACACTGAGCGACAAGGTCAAAAGTTAGGATGGAGAGACTGACTGGCAGACACTGTAACCCTGTGCACACGCATGCTTGCTGAAAGGCTGGGGAGAGGACTGGTGGGAGAAGATGGTGCCACCTGCGGGCTATCTGTTTGGTGAAGAGGCCAGGATGGTTTTTGTTACAGATGTGGGTATGTAAATGACATATATCTCCACCCCATGCAATGTCTAGCACAGATTTCCTTTGGGAGTAGCCCAATGGGGTGGCACAATGGTTTCCTCAAAAACAAGAGCCCAGTTTTGAGTTTAATTTATAATTTCAGTTATGAATCTTACTTTCTTTTGATTTGATGTGAGGCTGAGGTGTATCAGTAACCAATGAACAAAAGAAAACATACAGCAAGAAAGGAAACAGATACGATGATCTGCTAACATGAAGTGCTCCAGCCACCAGCGCTGATGCTCTGATTTTCAGCCATATCTCGAGATTTCTCCGGACTAAACTTCTTCCTTTTTATCCCCCCTTTCAGATTATCTTACACACAAACTACAGTTACTGCTGGAAGTAGTGCAACAAGAAATCAAGACTTACTGAGAAAACCATCAGAACTTACAGGAGAAGATAAAATCTACTTATTCCGTTTCTGATAGCTTTGATCTTACCAAAAGCAGGCCATGCTCTTATTCTTTTAATCACTGCAAATGAAGATGAGCCTGAGCCAAAACCTTGCTGCAAGTCTTTGTAAGCTTGCCAATCGGGATCGGGATGAGCGTTTCACATCTGTTTCTGCCCTTTTCTTTTTTAGCAGAACAATCTAGTTCTCTGAAATGAGCTTGCTTCGCCTGCAGACTGTCTTCGAAAACAAGAGCCTAATTTTGCAGCCTAGTGCAGTCCTCAGGAAAATAGCGTGTGTGTGTATACACGCTATTTTTTAATTTCCTAACTTGGCAAATAGAGGAAGGGAGCATGTTGCAGAACTTGGTCCAATACATGGAAGCCAAATGCAGGTTTCAAACTGACGCGTTGTAGTAGCCATGCTGTGGACAAGCATTATGAAGGGAAATGGGTGGGGAGAGCAAATGAGAAATAAGGTAGATGAATTGGAAAGGTGGAGGTGGCGGGATAAAACTTCATTCACCAGAAAGTGCAGATTCAGGTTAATGAGAAGGTATTTGAAAATCCTTTGAAATTCAAATATTAACAAAGAAAGGTCAGAATGTTTTTCTTTGATTATTATATAAGCAGGTTAAGTTTATTTTGCTTTGAAATAATGTTTCAATTTTTAATTGTATTTTTTCTGCAATGACATTTCAAAATGTACAAACACATTTAAAAAAATCAGCTAAATATCCACAAGAATATGACAAAACAGATCCTGATCCCTCCCCCAACTCCCCAGCCCCCCTCCTCACCTGGTACTACCAGTGAAGTTGAAAACTCAGATTTTGGCCCAACTCCAGTGAAATACAATTTCTCTTTTAGTTAGACAAAATGACTGATGAGACTTGGGCAGATTCCTTAATAAGTGCATCTTTTGGTGCTGTAAGAAGACATGAAAGACTTCATGTCAGAGCTCTAACTTTAAATCAGCGGTCAAATGACTTGCTGAATTGATACATAAATGCTCATTTGAACTATTGACATAAGAAAGGTTTCTGTTACTGGATTACTTTGGTTTACATTATTAATGTGGCAA
>NW_009189177.1:0-8201 GCF_000690835.1 Fulmarus glacialis | reverse complement strand
TATTTTTTTTTTTTCTTTTTTAATATGGTAATCTACAGTTGGTTAGTTATGTAGCAACATCATTGATGAGATGAAAAAAAGCAAACTGAAGAAAAGGTGTTTGGGAGAATAGTTAACTGAATTGTTGATAGTGCAGGGCTGCATAAGATGAACACACCTGAACAGTGTGACCAGGTTCTAGAAACATGGGCTGGCTTGTTCAGTATGGTTATCAAGACAAGGCTACGTGGGAGGGATTTGATTGCTCTCCAGGGATTAGCTTTAGGAGCCTTTCCAGTGAAAAGTGAGATAGGGTCAGACTGCTGGTGTGGAAAGAATGTAGATGGGCAAGTTGTCATGATTGCTCTGTAAGCTCACTTACATTTCTTCTCATGCATTGTCTGTCCTAAAACCACCTTCTGCAGAGTGCATCTGTCTTGCTCCTTGTGACTTCCTCATGAAAATAAGGTGTCCAGGTACTTCTCTAACGTGTTCTGTACTACCACCTTTGAAATATTTCTGTGTAATCCTCAGTCATTTGCAAGTCTAATGAGATGGACAGTCTAATGTCAAGAGAGGGGAAAAAAGCTTCTGAAAAACTTTTTTATTTTATCTCTTCCCTCTGGTGTCAGCTTCTGCCTGGCTCAAAAAATTAGGGCAACACCAAAGAAATGTTTCGACACTGACAATAAAATCAGAGTAGTGCTTTAAAGCAGACTTTGTATGCTGTAAGTAGCCGGCAGTATTCTTTTCACCATTTTATTTGATGGTAGGTGGTATACGTACAAAAATGTTTGGGCTTTATAGTTGGTGGTTTGGTGTTTGCTTGTTTGTTTTTAGCTTCAGAACAGAAAGAGTTTTCTGATTAGCTCATGAACATTGAAGAAAAGAAAATTAATCTGTGAACCATACTACTCAGTTGAAACTACTGTTCAGCATTTCAAGCTGCCAATTTCATCTTTTCTCCTTGCACAAAAAATACATGCACACGTTATTCATAAAACAATCCAATGTCCTGGTTTGTAAAATATTCACCCTGTTAGAAGATTAGAGCTCAGTGCCCAGGGGAGCGATCACTTGGTGATGACCACACCCTGTGGAGCTTTACTGCCTCATTACTTTTTTCTTTTCCTTTCTGTCTGTGTTTTTGTTGAACATGACTTGGAGCCACCTTGAAGTTGAAGCAGAGCAGGGGTGCAGAAGGACATTGCTTATATTTCATCAGCATTAAGAAGTAATTCTGGCAAACTACATGGCTTTCATGTTGCTGTGAAGCATCTATTACTACTGAGATTTGTGCTGCCTGGAATATTTCCTAGAACGCTTATTATTGCTTACTTTTTTGACATAATGATGTATCTAAGAGCATAATTTTTATGTACTTTTAGTTTCTTCTCTTTCTGCTGTCAGCTATGACTGGCATTTAAAAAAAAAAAAGTCTACTGGGTCCTGTTGTCATCACTTTAATTATGCCGTTATTATTTCTCCAGTGAAATTGGTATCTATACTTGTAAAGCTGGGGGGTGGGGGGGGGCGGGGAGAGAATCTGAGTCCAGGCCAGGATTTTGAGGCTATTGCTGTGATCAAGCTTACAGTGGTTTTTTTTTTTCATCTTGGCTTCTACCTTGATGTTCAGTATTTGTACACAATAGGAAGAGAAGAGGCAGAGCCAAATGATAAAAGAAAGAGTAGCTGACTGGCACATTGAACTAAATTTTGGAAGTATCCCCATTTCAGAAGTCTCTTGGAAGGCTTCTGTCTTCTGACAGAAGACAGCAGCAGTGTTGCAGTGGAGGTAGGTGTAATAGAAAACACATATCTGGGGAGATGTGGAATGTAGAAATGATAAGATACAAATGGCCTGAATTAGTGACCCTGCAGTTTGTATATATTCCCCATCTTTTTGTTAAACTCCAGGGGATCTTGTTACTGATTTCTCAGTCACGAGAATCTCGGAACAGATGCTAGATGATAATATTCTTTCACTTAAAAAGCCATTGCTAAAGGAAGTCAGTAGTGCCTACTTATTCAGCATGTGGTCTCATTTATGACACGACTTGTCTTACAGCTGTGTTCAAGGGCTTGCTTGGGCCATTTGTCTACCTTTCCATCTAAAACTCTGTCTTTTGAGACCTCAGGTGATAACAATTGCTCTGATGAAGAGAAAACTTCATAGACCTTTTCCAGTAGACACAGGTTTGACAATTTGAAAAGAGAGTATTTAATGCACCAGTAAAATAGTTTGCGTAATTGCTGGTGTCTTAACTGAAAAAAAAAACCTGTAATAACCTTAATGATTTTGCTTTATTTGCTTAATACATAAAATGCTTGTAGTATACTTATAATTACTACTGTAGTTTTAATTTTTTTTTATGACCCAAGTGTTAATGTTAAAATGGGCCATTAGTAGCTGACTTTTCTCCTGTTTTTTAACTTTGTTTATTTGTTCTCCCTGTGCTTAGTCATTGTCTGTATTGCATTAATTCCAACGGGATTTTATTTATGGATTATATTTTTCAAAGTGCTACTTCTTGCTTTTGAGATAAAATATGAATAGTTTGCTCCCTGAAACACACCAATTCAGCAGCTTGAGGTGACCTAAAATACTTTACTCACACATTGCTTTTTCTATGCCCCTGTTCATGGAAAATGCAGTGTGCCAGTGTACTCTTATGAGTATATGACTTCTTGTATCCTAGCATGTGACTGGGACCAAGAAGTCAGACTGGTCTATTAATGTGTCGTGGTTTAACCAACCACGCAGCCGCTCACTCACTCCCCCCGCCCCCAGTGGGACGGGGAGAGAATCGGAAGGGTAAGAGTGAGAAAAACTCGTGAGTTGAGATAAAGACAGTTTAATAAAACAGAAAAGGGAGAATAATAATGATAATGATAAAATATACAAAATAAGTGATGCACAATGCAATTGCTCACCACCCGCGCTGACCGATAACCAGGTAGCGATCGGTACTTCCTGGATCATGCCTACCATTCATATACTGAGCATGACGTCACATGGTATGGAATACCCCATTGGCCAGCTGAGCTGGCTGTCCTGATTATGTTCCCTCCCATCTTGTGTACCTAGCTCAGTCAGTAGGCATGGGAGCTGTCCTTGGACTAGGAGGGTACTTAGCAACAACTGAAAACATCAGTGTGTTATCAACATTCTCCTCATACTAAATCCAAAACACAGCACTAGGAAGAAATTTAACCCTATCCCAGCCGAAACCAGGACATAATGACAGCTCAGCTCAATGCTCTCCTTTTTTAGCTGCCAAGGTATTCTTTCTAGTATTAGTACTAACTGTGTGCCAACTCTAAATGTACTGATCGGAATCAGGCTTGTAGGAAGGTGTGTAACCCCAGCTGGGATAGACGTGCATCATACACCTTAACATCACTTTATGCTAACCATTAACTGGCCGTAAACATAATATAAAGAATGCTGAGGAGACGAAAGACCTGACATCACTAAAATGGCCAGCTGGTCCTAACCAAACATTAATAAACAAGGACTTGAGAACATTAAGTATAACTTCCATTCAGTTTTCAGCCTGGGTCTAGACTTCATTTATGTAAGGCTTTGCAAGGGCCACAACATGCTTTGAGCAAGATGATTAACATCATCCTGTTTTCAAAGGTTTCAGTTTTTGAATAACTGAGCTCATAAACCCAGATCTCCTCATGGAAGGTCTGTTGATCCTTTGAACTGCATTCCTTTTTTCACTCCTGTAAGGTCCCAGACATCTCAGATATGTAGCTTAGTATTTGCAGCCAAATAAAGTATGGCTCAATTTCTCTGGCTATCTGAAGTTTTTCCTGTCTCGTTGAAGACTTGGCAAAATCCAGTTAAGGGAAGAATGTATGCGAGTCTTATATTTGAAATTTTAGAAAATTTGTAATAGCGTCCATCTAGCTTAAAAGCAAAATATCTTGGTAATTTAACTGAAGGAGCTAGTAATAGGAAAAAGAGTCAAAGACTTCTCATTCTATATGACACGACTGCAAAAATAGTTTCAGGAAATATACCTTTTGCTCATTTTTCCTATACAAACATTTCTGCAGACAAGTATACTGGCAAAAAAGTTTGCTGAACCAGTACAATAGGTGAATATTTCATTAGAGATTTTTCCCACTCTTCCAATAATTTATTTCTAATACTTAAGCTTACTTAACAAAGAAAATGTTGTGTGTCCGGTGAAAACAGCTGTTGTTTTGATTATGTTTACCTGCTCAAGAGCAAACTATACCTTTTTTCTGTGTAACTTTTAATTCAGAACTTGTTTGTACCTGAAGGAGTCTCCAGAAATAGAAGGGAAGTTCAGGTTGTTGCTTTTTTTTTTTATTCCATTTGTACTTTTCGGCAGCACTTTCTCATATTCATTGAAAATGCTATATTTCTCTGCCTTAATGTGTTTAAAAATAATAATTTTAAAACCCCTTTTGTCTCTGATTAAGAAAATACAAATCTTTTAACAGATCCCGTAAATGGGTCACATACACAAGTTAATCTGTGGTAGTGGAACAGATATTTGCATCTCAGGCAATTAAGGAAAGAAAATTCTAGACGTATCTTGTGTTTTCCTTCTACTTTGTTTCAGCTGCTTTTGTTATGGACTGTCTAGGTATTTCTAATGCAAATACTCCCAATGGAGTAAAGAAACAAATGGCCTTTTAACTAACATACTTTTTTTTTTCCCCCCATTGATGGATAAGAATACTTTTAGTGAATCACACAGGTAATACATTCACATGAGAACTGTAGCAGAGACTAGTAAAAATCTTCAGTGCGTAAGAATTAGGGCCAGAACAGGAAAGGAATGATTGATACTCAGTGCCCTGCTGAAACTAAAGCATTCTAGTTGTCATGATTCTGATGTGAGCAGTTGTCTGTGGAGAGTTGGGGTGGTCAGTAAGGAGCCTTGAGATCAGCATAAGGTAAATTTGAACAAGGATCTTAATGTTGAAAAGAAAAACAAAGATAAGGAAAATAAATTTCTTTTAAGCCACTAGAGGAAAGTTCAGAAAATGCCACATTTCTTTTAACAGTGGGTAAATAGTAAATTGAATAATTGAGGGCTTCTTATGTGTTGTTGCTGTTATTGTTAAATATCATATAAGTACCACCTGCTATAATTACTGTCTTCTAACGATGCCAAAAAACTTGGACATCTCTCTGTAAGGCACCAGAAAAGTCTGGTGGGTTTGGGAGGAGGAAGAGTAGGGCACAAAGGAGGAAAGGCAGTTTTATTTTTGCTTTATGTGGTTTGTTTTGTGGTTTTTTTTTTAATTCCTCCTCTTGCCTCTTCTGACTTATATAATTAGTGAGTTAATATTTCCCTCTTCATTTGGCTGTCTTGCAAAGGATGCTGTAGAACGTCTTTCAGAATGGCTTTTTAAGAAGAATATAAATAGCTAAATCAAGACTGTTTTGCTTGTTATTAAGGTTTGAGTAGCGAATGCTAACTTATGCAGAGCAATTTAACTTCCAGTACATCATTAATGAGATTGCATTCTGTATACTCTTATTTGCATCAGGGCACAGGTACGTCTTTTTATCTTAGGAAAAAACGAAGAGCTAGAAATGGCTTCTCTACTGTATTAGGTTTTATGCTACTCAGTGCAAATTCAATCGTAACTGCAAGTTTTGTGTGTTTCTTTTTTTAAATCCAAAAAGTCTATCTGTTGTGTAAGGATCTAGAGCTTATCTAAGCTGAACTAGTCAGAATGTATTTTTTGGTAACTGGAATAATACTCTGTTCCACTGTAAACAAGTAAATCACTAGAGTGAAATACAGAATTATATGATCTCATGGCTCTGTCTTGGCAAATTTTTAAAAAACCCAACCAAAAAAAAAAAAAAAAACCCAAAACCCACCAACTGGTAGCAATCTGAGGAATCACTGTCATGCCATCTGATGGGATTGAGGGATGTTGAGGGTGAGCCATCTAATGGCAATCCCATTCGCCACCCTCCATTTCCTATGAGACACACAACGCTTATTTAAGACTTTCTTGGTTTGTTTGGGTTTTTTTTCTTATCAGTTTATTTGGTATTTGTGTTGTCAATATCAGTATGACTACTTAAAAATCTATGCTATTTGGATATGCTGATATAATCTCTGCCAAGTGAGAGTTATTCGGAATGTTGGAAGCTGTCTTTGAATGTTTTCTGAGATCCCCCTGCTAACCCGTGCACAAGAGAGAGCAAGTGCTGAAGCCAGTACCTACAATTAGAGAGAGCTTACAAACAGTAACTAATTATCGGAAAACAGCCTGAAAATGCGTATCTGTCACTTAAAGGACCCAGCTATGCCCTATGACATTGCCGTAAGTGGGCCTAAAAATTTACTTCTGCCAGATAAAACTGCCCACAGTAGTCAGTCTCTTAGAATGCAGTAGCAATTCAAAAGAGATGATGGGAAAATGTTACTTGCTGTGATGGACTGTCCTTTTGTTTTAACGTGCCCCCTTCCCCCAAGTAACTAAATCTCCACTTATTCAAAACCATACAGATTTTTGTCATTAAACCAGGCTACTTTCCATGTAGCAGTTCTGGGTTTTTACTGAATTTTATTAGAGTTATGTTTAAAGATTACAATGGTGCTATTTGACAGTGGTACAGCTACTACAGTATTTTGAGAGGAGGAGAGTAACAGAACTCATCAATTAATCTCTGGGCTGTGGTATCACAGTAGTAACAGTGGGAGAAACATCTGGCTGTGTTTGAAGATTGCATGAAATTAGAGCGTAATCAAATATAGAAGCTGATGGTTTTTCAAGGAGAAATTCTTATTTATATTTTTCAGTACCACCAAAGGAGATGTAATTTGCTACTATGGAAACAAAGGAGAACCAGAACCTGTTTTCCTAAATCCTGGTAGGTTTTCTTCAGAAAGGTCTGAATATTACTCTTTGTTATTTTAAAGGAGTCAGAATGTAGCTATATTGCTCTAGTAATTTAGCTATTTAGGCATTGTTTTCACTAACTTTTTCTTTGTGTTCTTTAAAAAAAAAAAAAAATTTAAAGTCCTTAAATTCATTTAAGTATTTACTAATACATTTCAGTAAAGAATCAATAGTTCATTAAAAGCTTATATCCATGTCAGTGTACCCACCTGCACTGTAATTAGTGGGATGCTCCTTAGGCAGCTATGACTGAAGGTTTGTCTTGAGGAATAGAATTTTCAAAGGTTCATGGCCTTGACCTTAACTCTCCTTACACAGCAGTGTTAAGGGCATAGTGTGACTGTGCTCCCCTAGGGACAGAGTTGGCTTTTTTAAAAAAATAAAACAAAAAAACAAACCCCCAAAAAAGCCAACTACCACACTTTCACATGTCTTATCAGGTGGATTGATTTAAAATATTTAAAATCTAGCCAGCTACATAGAACAATACTCCAGCATTCATCACCGAAAAGCCAATTAAAATGGACAAGGACGCATAGAAGGCTCTGAGCAGTGTAGGTGGTTGATAACAGTTAATGACAGAGGCTTATTTTGCCTGCTTAGGTTAATGGTCAAAATGTTGCTACCAGTATGCAAATAGTTACTGTAGTGATTACAGCATAAATACTTGGAAACAGCTGTTAGATTTTGTACAGCTACAAGCACAAAACAGGTTTTAATACACACATTAAAAAAAAAAAAAATTAAAATCTGGCTGCATGTTGTAATGAGAAACTGAATCACAAATTTTAGGTTATCTGCAGACTGTAGCAAATGTAGCTCTGGTCTCCATGCTTCAACAACAAATTCCTTTTCTATGTATGTAGCTGCCTTTAGGGAGAGCTGAGGTTTCGTAATCTTTGTGCTTATTTATTTGGATTGTGGTGAGAAATATAGGGTACCTCTAAAAAGAAAGCTGCCTCTTGTCATCAATTGTTGCTTTGCTGTGTTTTTTCAAGAGTAAAATCAGAGGTGCAAATAAATTGATTAATACAACTAAACTGGAAAAGACTAGACTGCAAAAATGGTATAATTCTGTTGTACCTTTTTCATAATTTAGCAAACTAGAGGTTAAAAGTAACAGCTGCAAATATGGATTAGAGTAAAACTGTGAAACAAAGTACTGAATATTAGCACAGAGGCTTAAGCACAGCCTAATGTAAAGTGTATGCCTGCTGTAGTTTCCTGTTTAGGAACGGGGCATGTGTGTTATAGCATACCTGCAGATAAAGGTTAGAATCCTAGAATAGAATCATAGAATCATTAAGGTT
>NW_009189176.1:0-9427 GCF_000690835.1 Fulmarus glacialis | reverse complement strand
GCAGAGCCCCTCGGGCGGCTCCGCTCCGCCGCCGCCGCACCGGAGGGGCAGCGCGGGTTTTACCGCAAACCCCCCAGCGCAGGGCAAGGGGCTGGGAAGGGAGCGAGGCAGCCGGCTATTCTCAACCCTACTGCTTTATTCAATAGTCGCTCCTCCTACACAAGTACAAACACAACATGGCCCAAAAGGCTACAAAGTGATACAAAACAGAACAAAAAAAATCTTTATAGTATTGACTGTACAACAGGTGGTAAATTCTTTGCCTTTCCCTATGTGAACCCCAGTTCATCCAGACAGCATGGCGGCCTCGGGCCTCCCTCTCTGCCTTGCAGTTTCCAGGGGGTTTTGACGCTCAGTCGCTCATCTGTGATTTGCGAAAGCAGAAGCACTCACACCTTTTCACTGGGGGGCTGTGTAGGAAGTTTTTACCAAAACCCTTTAAGAAGAGGTGAAAGAAATCACTTACGGGGGCAGCTACAAACCAGTTCTTAAGATTTCCAGCTTCTTTTCTAAAGTATCATGTTCAGAGGGCTGGATCGTTGTTTCAGTGACCGCCTGGTGTATGCGTTACAGAAGAGCTTAATCTGCAGAAAGAGCCTACTCTGCAGAAACTAATGATCTGTTTGGGAATTGGAATAAAGCGACAACTCGGTATTTAAGTCTCGGGCAGATCTGGACTCCAGCTGCTCTGAAAAATCCTGTGCTGGCACCTAGAGGTCAAGTTTTAAATGCCTCCCTGTCTTACTATACAGGGTTTCTGAAATAGCTCAAGATTTACATGCTTGTCTGTACAGCGTGCTAAGCGTTTAGAAATCACCAAGCAGCAGCCTGCTAATTGGAGAAAGAGAGGCTGTAACATCTTTCCTTTCGTTTATCTGGAAAAGATGTTTTTGCAGCCTTTAAAATCAAAGCCATTTTTAAATAATTTCAATTCAATGCCAGGAAACTAGAAGGCCCACAGCAAAGGCTATCTACTGGCCGGGAACTGTTGCTCTCTCCTCTTAGGTTGCCTTCACTGCTAGGATTCTCTCTCTCTCACTCCTCCTCACCCAGACCCATTATAAAAAAAAGGTACAATATTTAGTCTGATGGGATTTAAGTTAAAAAATAAAAAGCTGTCCAGTCTTTTTGCTTTATCGTGAGGAGTTTGAGCTGGAGCGGCTGCGATGGCGCCTTCGTCCAGGAGATCTGGATCTTGATCGCCGGCGGACAGGGGATCTGCGCCTAGGAGACCGGGACCTGACAGACAAGGAGGAGAAAGCTTTCATCAGGAGACAAGAGCAACAGGTTCCAGTAATCTGTCAGCTCATCTACCAACTTTTCAAAAACACTTGCCTGCCCCCCTCCAAAAAACCCTCACACACCACGGTAAAAGAGCTCCAGCGAAATACAGCCAGCTCCAGGGAGGAAAAACGCAATTCATAGGAATATTCTGGCAACCCTCCCTCTGCTTCAGGAAGTTGAAAGAATGTGTAATATCCAAAGAACAGACAAGAATCTTGTCTTCTTCCTCAAGCAAAACAAGCTCAAGTTCATTCTACATCAGATTCTCCTTCACCTGCAAAGTCAGCTTTGACTCCTGAAATACAGTGATATTCAGGGGAAGGATTTATATAAGCCCTTTCAAACCACAGGGACATTTCTTAGAAGAAACTCTAAAGAAATATCTTATAACTCTAAAGAAATATCTAAGCTTCAAGCTCTTCAGTACTACAATCAATCTGTATGGCCACCAGTATGACACCAAGGTTCTAGGCACAGAATATTAACAGAGCCTGAACAGGATAATAAAAGTTAGACTAGGGAAGAAAACAAACAATGAGGAGGGAACGCCCAATCTAGCATTTGGCAGAACTCAGCAAGAGGCATGTTTAAAGGAGGATCCACAGGCAGTGGATCTTGTGCCACGTTAACTAGTTCTCATTTTTAATCCTGTAGTTCGTAAGCTATTCAGCAGTCAAGTGGCTCAAACAGGAGCCGCTTTTACTAGTGACAAGAGTTTAAGCAGATTTCCAGGACAGAGGAGCCCATCTAAATGTTGAGAAGACTCTGAAAGACTTATTATCTGAGCACGTTCAGGCAGCCCCAAGTCGCACAACGGGCGTGTGCATGTCAGGTCACATCTTGGGGTCAGCGTACTCCGCTCACCTGATGCGGAAGGACTGCTTTTTGGTCATGTGCCCATTCATATAAATAAGGGAGGGAAGTGCAAGGGCTTCAGAAAAGCAAGTGGCTGGAGCAGGCTGCCAAAAGCATTTTGCCAGCCAGAAGTCCATTCCCGCTTCACCTCAAAGCATTTATGCAGAAGGGACTCCAGGGAACAGGCTGGAAAGCGTCTGACATTTCTGACAGACTGCATTCAGGGTGTAGACCAGAGCAGGTCACCCTGGCGCTACGGAGTTAGGAAGTACAATCCAGGTTCAACTGATGCCCAAAAGGTGTTACTGTCATTTGGGGGGGAAAGTCAAGTCCAACAGGATGAAGTTGTCCCCAGGCCGAGTCTTTCAGCGATAACATATTGTTACACTGAGAAGGAAATACAAGTTGTCACAGCTCTCACCGTCTCCTCATGCGAGGGGGTGACCTGCGCCACATCGGTGGTGGCGGCAGCATCCTCCTGGGTGGGCTAAAGCGTCTGGGAGGCGGCCTAGGTCGTGGTGCCAGCACAGCTGTGGCAGTGATCTCCTGACCATCAATCTGGCCTTTTTAGGGAAGCACAGAAACAAGTAAGTAAGTATTTTCCAACACTAACGTCTACGCATCACATTACTGCAACTCACAGCTTTGTCACAAGCAACTGAAGCGTGAATCAGCCTACAGTCAGTCCTATTTCCACCACCCGCTCAGGGGTTATTTTGACAAAGTCCACATACATACTGGACTTCTTAATCTAATATCCCATCAAATTGCAGTTCAGATGTTAACTGGGAAAGATTTTCACAGAAACTTAAAGAATTTTATTACTGTTTGTTTTGAAAAAAATCAGTTTTAATAGTTCCGCGATGTTTCGGATCTGTCCTGAACCACACAAAAGCCAAAGACATTTGGGCTGAAAACAGACAGTATTTCAGATCGGTTCCCCGAAGGCTTCCCTACCTCTAACTCATTTTCAGATCAAACTCATCTGCTCCAAAGATTTTTAAAAGCACCCAGCCTCCCTGCAGCATTTGATACCTACCTCCATCCATGTGTTTCAGGGCTTTCTCAGCATCATCTGGGTTCTCAAACTCCACATAAGCATAGCCTTTAGAGAGGTGTGGATTTAGCCTGTCAACTGGCATGTCAATCATTTTAATCTTTCCGTAAGTGGAAAAAATTTCCATGATGTGATCCTGCAGAGAAAAAACAAGTCTTAAGGACATAGACCACACTTACTGACCAGGTCTGGCTGGTGCAGAGCAGTAAATCCACAGCACTAGATTAGCTTTAAATCAATGCCACCATCAGGAAGAGACATATTTCATTGGCCAGATGTGGAAAGGATTACCACTGCTTTCTCTACCGTTGTCTATTCAGTTCTTCCTCAGATTGTCCAAACCTTACGTTCATGCAGCATTACTGCTGCATGTCAACAATGGCTACAAAAACACTAGTGTAAAAATCCTCTTGAGGACCTGAAAAGGGAACTTATGCCCTCAGCTGAAAACTCTTAAGGTGCAATTGTGTAATATTTTTCAAAAAACATCCTTTTTGCAGCACCCCAAACCTTTTACCTCTGAAGACCTTTAAACTACATTCTAGCAAAGACAACTCAAGCCAGCCCAGCTCTCTTCAGATCCTTTATCAAGAACCTCCAGATATCCTTAATGCCTCCAAGGTAATTTCAGCTACTGTCCCAACTTCTACAGTTTTCTTCCTAGTAAGTCCGGATACAAGGTCTGGAATACTGACAAAGCAGACAGACCTCTTAAGCACTACACAGTCTCAAAAGCCTGCACTGTATTTGACTCAGTAAAATCCTACTGAAATTTTCCTCACTGATCAATTTGGACACAAAGCAAGAATTTCCAACAGCAATACCTTGGCAGTGCTCTAGCAACAAAAAACTTTTGAGAGCTTTGAAAGAGCCACTCACAGGTCCTCACAGAAGATATGAAAGGTTGATATCGCAGGGAAGCATGCCATTACCTTGGTCACGTTTCTAGTGAGCCTTCCAACATGCACTTTTGTAGGTCTGGGTGACGGGCTCCGCCTCTTCCGCTCCTTTTCATCTCTCTTGGGTGGCTTGGACCTGATTTTGACAACAGAAAATGTTTACACTTTTCAGGGAACATGCAAGACAAAACCAAGAAGCCAGTCATTATCACATGATAAAAAAGGTCCCATTTTTCTTGGGAGGGCATCTTTTTTCTTAAGAAGTTATAGTTTAGGAAGTGCTGGGGTGGTGGGGGGGGGTGTTCCACTCAGAAACACCTCAGGACTTGCATTTGCCTTGTCTGCTTTTGCTTTAGAACCTTCCAGAATCTGAGAGCCTTTTTTTTCTGAGTTTTCAACTTTACTGCAACTAGGGTAACAAATACGAAATTTGGCAAACATTTCTTCGAAGTTGTTGGCTATAGTTAAATAATTTTCCAGTTGTTAAAACAAAAAACATTCTTTGCCTCAACAACTAAAGAGGCAAAATGAAGACATAAACACCAAAGCATACGACATCCAGGCAAATTAATGGATCCAATGATTTGTGTTTCTGTATCTTCTATTCACTACAGAGGTCCAGAAATGTCACAGTTAAAAAAACCTATTTAAGTAGCTGCATATCACTATTTCTTTGTAGTTTGTTGTTTTTTTTTTTTTTTTTTTAAATCTGGAATGTAATTTTGATCTGTAAAAAATTCAGTATGCAGAAAATTTATATTTATGCTTCTTCCTAATCTTACTGTCCATAAACTGAGGGATATACCAAGAAAAACCACACTGGCTTATAATACTTCAGTAGATTTTACCAGCCTTCAGCACCTTACCTACAGAATTATCCAAAGGAAAAACTGTATGGACATTAACATAGTTTGATTCCTACCCATACAGGAAAATGCTTCCTTTGCGCCCCCTCTCCCCCTTTTATTTTTTTATACATAAGAATATACACATACACATGCATACACATATACACCATTTTCAGCCCTGACTTTTCTGTTAGACTTGGCTGTAATTTACAGGAACCGAAGAGCTCTACTCTCATCTAGTGCCCATATAGTCCCATGCTATTGGGGAAACATTGATTAAAACTGCCTCTACAAAATACAATATTTAAAATCACTCTTTAAAATGAGGTTTTTAATCCGTCTTCCTACAAGGCATATGTTTTGACTGTAAGCAAAAGGAGCACACCCATTCTAACAAAATTCAGTTATGGAGAAAGCAAACTGTCCTCAGAAAAAAATCTATTCTGATCACAATCTTGTATTCTACATGGAAAATGATCTGCCATCTGGTAATTCCTAGAAGGCAAACAAAACTCACTTGGAGCGGGAGCGTCTCCTGTTGTCATGTCTCCGTCGAGAAGGACTTGGAGATCCAGAGGAGCTGCTGGAACTGGAACTGCGTGAGGTGCTGGAGCTCCCAGAGCGGCTCGAGGCAGAAGAGGAGCTAGAGCCACTGCTAGAACCAGTGCTGGAACTGGACCCTGAACTGGAAGTTGAGCTGGAACGGGATCTGTGGGGGGTGGAGGGGGGGAATAAAAATGGTTGGAGTACCCAGAAAAAGCATGGCTGAAAAACTTCTAATTACGGAGAGAGCAACTGTGAGTTAGAACAATGAAAACTGATGCTCCACAGCTGACTAGACAGCCAAAGGAAATTCATACCTAAAAAAAAAACAAACCCTTAAGTTAGACAAAACTGCACTGTGACTAACACAATGCAAGCTTTCAACAAATCCATGACACAGGGAAGGAAACGTACCAGAAATCAAGCTGGTCATTTTTGAAAACACTGTAATTTGTTACTACTTGTAGAAGTAACTACCTGGTACTGCTGCTCCCACTGGAAGCACTGCGTCTTTTGCGTGTCTTGTCTCGACCACGATCCTTCTCACCCGATTCCTTAGTGGCTGCTTTATCCTTGGACCGGTCCTTTGATTTCTCTTCAGACCTATCCTTGCGCTTGGTTGGTGAGGGAGCCCTTCAAGAACAAATTGCAGAAGACATTGTTTAATATAGAAAAACCCAAACAACAAAAAACCCACACCCAAACAAAGAACAGAACAGCCAACACAAAACATTGAACTTCAAATATACCATAACTGCAGAATTAAAGCATTAGGCCAAGTTTGGACTTTTTAGAAAAAAGAAAATATTTTACATTACATAGCAGCTTTGAGGAAGACAGCTATAGCATACAGAAATTCTCACATACAGAAATTCACGCAGAAAGAGGTACATTTCCAATTCCTCACCCTCACTGGGAGAACCCTAATACCCTATAATATCCCCAGTTTTGTTAAGCCTAGAAAATTCGGACAGAATGATTACCTAGTGTTGGATTTTTTATTATTTTCTTTGAGTCCTAGCAAACTCTTCTTTTTCAATCCTGATAACTCCATTTCCCCTTCGGAGGTGTCCAAAGCAGCACCGAATGGGCCTCACTTATCTCAAATCTCACTTCTAACTCCTCGATTCTGAGAACCGATCCCTAATCGAGTGCAATAAACTCCAAAGAACAGCCTAGTGACAAGATAAAAGGGTTTAGAAACAAGAAATTAACAGATAAGCATAAAACAACAAACCCACTTTGCAACAATGGCAGCACACTGGGCATCAACGGACTTCTACAGAGTACTTCAGTTACACAAACTGTTACACGGCCATTAACGGCCAACCTCTGTGCTGGCTCACATTGGCACCGTGTGGCTCATGTAAAAGTCTGCATCCATGTTTAAAGCTATCATTTTGACATTCACAGAAGTACAAAGGACCTTAACTATCCAACCGAAAGAATGGCAGACAGAGGACATCCATTTTCTCTGCAAGATGTACATGCAGCTCATGCCTCTTGACAACAGCCTTGTCTCCAGAGGAGTAAGCACTGGTTTTCTCCAATTTGCGCCACATCGCATGCATTTGTCAGGAGGAAAGGGTTGTTGAGAACAAAACCTCCCATTGAATTATGGCTGCTTTCAGCCTCAACAAGCTGCTTCCAAAGCTCTGTCAGCTTTGGAAAGACCAGATTAAAGGACCCAGTTTGCTGCACTGCTGCAACAGCAGATTCTACTTTAACTTCTTAGCAGAAAGTCTAAACTGGATTCTGACCTCACCTAGCCCCAGCCGGTTCCCTCTTCACTCTAGATCCAAAAGGACACAAATTTAACACCCCACTATTTAACACTGAAATACTGGGCATTAGTTGAACTCCAGATGTTTCCCATGAGAGGGCTGCATCCATCACACATTCTGCGATGTCTAAACACGTCATTGCATTTTGATTATTCCACATAAGTTGTTTAACACCTGCATTACAAAGCTGCCTCCAACACAGGTTTTAATAACCACTAAAGGAGTGTGGCAGATTTGATTTGGATTAACACCCGCTATCTACCTATGAATGAAACATTGAGGAAATGGAAGAGTGGGCCCAAGCATGTCTGAACTGCCAGGCTTATCTGAAGTGGCACTGAATATTCACAGTACTGCATGATGTTGGAAACCCCTCTATCTCCACATGCACCACAGGCAAAATTAGTTAACAAGAAGAAAACCTCTCCAGCTCACTACATCCAACAGTCTTGTTGCTTCTATGCTTCTGGTAAGCAATTTATTCTCTGAACTGCAATTAAATTTATGTTTGGGAAGAGATCACTGCTGAACAGCTGAACTCGCTTTCCTGACTTTCAGCTTCACAGTTTTCCCTAATACAACAATTCCAAAAAGCAACACAAATGAACATTTGCAAACCCAGCTCTCCGCAGATCCAGAAGTCAAGAAACACCCGTGCCTTTCTGCATGGAGAACAGGAAACCCACCACACAAATGTGACTCTGGCAGGGCTCGCTGGGAGAGGAAACGTCTTCTCTAACACCAGTGGCAGCAATAAGGCAGTCCATGGACTGTTCCATAGGTGCTGCAAAGGTGACTAAGAAAAGCAAACCTGTGTACATCATTCAGCTGCATGACATTTCTAACCAGCTCTATAGCTCTAGTGCAAAGTGTGAGGGGGCTGCAGTTCAAAAATTGAAAGTCACTGCATGAGACCAGCTGACTCACTTGGAAGAACAGAACAGACAAGTTTCTGGACTCACAAGACCAAAAACCTTGACATTTTCCTTTCCCAACCTTCTTCTCCTAAATATACCACAGTCAGGTTTGTGTTCTGTCTTCCTACACACCGACTTCTCTTGCATCTGTGAACTATCACAGTGATGACGCTATCAGCTCAGCCCTGCAAAACTATCTTTATCGTCTGATAGCTGGCTCTGGTTTTACCCCTCCTGGAAGGAGGGAAGAGAAAGAGCCCAGATGAAGACCAGCACACGCTTTGCTTTTATCCAGCCTGCTGCTGGAGTAGTAGGTTACTTCAGTTAAACAGCTACCACTCTGGCACCACTCCTCAGGACAGGCACCTACCAGACAAATGAGCCATATGACATTTATACATTCAGCAAGCTTCGATATGATGGTACATACAGCATTTAAGCAGCCTCCAAACTAACCAGTGTTTTCTCTCCATCAAAATATATGTACCTTTCTCAAGAAAGCCACTTGCCTAGCTTACTTCAGTTGGAAACCTCAGCCTAAGAGACACAGCCTGTGGGCACTTTCACCTGTATGTGTTCAGACATTCACTGGAAGATGTGGAAAGACTAAAATCATGGTCTTCACACAAGGGAGTATAACAACGCATTTCTAAGTGACATGCTTCTTCCCTACAATCAAAAAACCTCTCAATCCCTAACAAGTCAATGTTTTTGCAGCACCCACCCCAAACCAGAAAGAGCAACCTACAGAGGCCAAACATTCATTTCACACACACACCTCTCTGCTTTAAAGAGTTGATTTGCACTCTTAGAGAACCGCAATTCTGTAGCAAAGTAAGCAAACTCAGCTCTCCCCCGGACTTCCTGCACGACTACAGGCAAGTCCTTTAACGGCAGTTTGCTTCAGATCCTCATTTGCAAAATGGGGAAAAGATTTCCTCGTGTGAGGAGAGGGTTCAAGGCTCGGCAGTTCTTTGCAAAGTTAAGGCCGCTCGCCCAAGCTAACTACAGCGAGCAGGGCCGGAGGAGCGCAGGGGCAGCCAGCTCCGCGTCCCGGTTCGCACGCCATGGGGTACGTTACGGCGCCGGGCGGACCGAGGGCTTGTCGCTGCTGACCGCACCGTACGTGTCGCCATACTATGAGCGAAGCCAAGGCGCGGGCTGAGGAACAGGGAGAGAAAAGCACAGACCAAGCACAGAGTCGGTTCAGAGCAGAGCGCGCACCCCGGGGCCCGCGCCG
>NW_009189175.1:0-4487 GCF_000690835.1 Fulmarus glacialis | reverse complement strand
CCTGCCGGGTTAAACCACAACACCAACCCAGATTAGTTTGTGTTGTAAGATACTGCACACTACAATGCCCTTAGCCTCGGGTTTTCTTTGTTTTTTCAATCTCAGTATTTCACAAAAAATTGAGGTATAATCCAAATCAATTACAGCCTGTTGAAATATTATCGGGTTTGACATGACAGATACTGATGGACATTCATTAAAAGCTTTGGTCCTCACTTTGGGAAACTACTGCCCATTTTTCCAAATTACACTGTTAGAGATTGTTTTGTGAAACTTCCCTCCGTGAAGCATCCCCTGTCTGCCTGACCTACTTGACCTTCCATTTTTACCATTTTCACCTAACATCAAAACTCTTATGTTTCCCAGCTGAAGCTCTTCCTTACATTTCCTTTTGAGAGAACAGTTGCCCTCCAAACATCTATTCCTATATAGAACATTGCTGTTCCCAAGCTTGTCAACATTTCTAAAGCACCACTGCCTTCTCTGCAGAGAGAAAGGTTTGAGTCAACTGTGTGCTAAAGTACTCTCCTTTAAAGCTTTAGCATTGTGAAATCAAACCCACCCTCAAGAGGCTTTTCTTTCAAAAGACTTTTGAAGCGCAATACCAAAGGTGGCAAACTGTAAACCCTGACAAGGTGGGATACACTGAAGTGGGATATACTGGAAGAAAAGGAGGAGCAAATCTGTCCACAGCACCTCACCTGTAAACTCACATCTTGCAGGTTATGACATTTTCATTTTTAAATATTAGATCAGGAACATACAAGGATCTTCTCTTGCTCTCTAGCGTTCCCTATCCTGCCCTCCCCACACACACATGCACCCCCTGCCTCCCAGTAACAACCAAAATGATAGAAGGCAGTCTGCAATGCCTGGAAAAGAAGAGTCAGGGCAGAGGGTAGAGTTTTTTGCATTATTAAATCAATGTGAACTTTGTATTTTGTAGGAAGTGACAAGTCATAGAAGAGTTGCATACAGTAACAACAATTCAAGAAAACAAAATACTTTTCAGCAGAATAGTTTAACTTCCAAGGAGAAACTTCGACTTTAATTAACAACTTCTTTCTCTGACCAACAATGCCATCTAGCAAGCCTTCAGAAACAACTCTGTGCACTCCCTCTTTCCTCCTCTTAATAACTGATGAGGAAGTTAAAAATTACTTATATTAACTTTCTACAAAAGTTTCATTTTCAGAATTCCTCATTTCTGTTTTTCTTGTGAAATCAATTTCTGACACAGCCACCACACATAAACAGGACAAGTACTCCAGCTTTTCCAATCATGTCTCTACTAATTTTCATTAGCTCAATTCAGACTATCTCCCCAGTTCATCAATTTAGTTTGGAACAAATTAAGACATTATCTCTATCTGAATAGCTACAGGATAATTCATTAGATTCACTTTTAAGTCCAGATTCAGCAAAGCACTTTAGTTGTTGGGAATTGAAAATCTATGTAAAGGATTCAAAGTAAAATCTATAGGATTTAAGCATATGTTTAAAAATAAGTATGTGTATGAAGTTTATCTTTACTGAATGGAGGCTTTTTTAAAGTAAGGATCTTATTACAGAATAATTTATCAATAAAGTCTTAAATGACTCAGTAAGAACAAATATATTTTGTAAATGCGTTCAGATAACTGAGAACAATATGCAGCTAACCGATTGGAAAGGCAGTTTCAGTTAATCACTGCCATCCTATTCATAGGATATAAATTATGACAGTGGAGATGTTGGGTCTTTGGAGAGATAAGTACATTGACTGCCTACAGGAAAAGG
This sequence comes from Fulmarus glacialis, assembly GCF_000690835.1. Classification (NCBI taxonomy): domain Eukaryota; kingdom Metazoa; phylum Chordata; class Aves; order Procellariiformes; family Procellariidae; genus Fulmarus; species Fulmarus glacialis. The sequence goes on along the minus strand of NW_009189175.1, from coordinate 2,708 downwards.
CCTCTGTCCTTGACTTACTAAGGACATTGTGGCAAGAGCAAGATACGTGTATGTTCTTCTCAAAGACATTAACTGGATTGTTCTGAAACATATATGAAGGTAAAAGGCTTATTCTTTGACTCCAGCTACCCACATTCTAAGATATCTTGACTGACTGGCACAACACAGTCATGTCTGGAGGATCTTCCTTATGTGGACTGCAGTGATCTGCCTTAAAGAAAAGTAGTCATGACACAAGGAGGATAGAAACAGGAGAAAAAAAAAAAAAAAAAACACAAAACCAAAAATCTACATCAAAAGATCTCCAGGCTCTGAAGCAGAGATGGAGGATATGCTATATGCTGGATGCTTTACTGTTGATACTGTCTTTATATAGAAGTTGCCAAGATGCTAGGCAAAACTATGAGTAAGGTAAAACAAGAACATACACTCCCTGAGCTGATAATCATAGAGGCTTATGACCTTGCCTGCGGGAAGGGTTCTTACTTCTTTCAGTCCCTACAAAGTACAGCACAAAGTTGTGGTATTCAGAATTGGTCTGTCGGGCAAGACGTCTGTCTGACTATAAGGTGGTCCAGAATACCTCAGAGCAAAGGTAATAGAAACTCTGTTGTAGTATCGTCTTGGCATTACTAATATAAATCCTAATAGAGAAAAATCAAGCTATATGCTTAGTTAAGCAGCAAAGTTGAAGTTGAACTTAGCTGTCAGAGGATTTTTTTTAAAATTGGAACACGAAACACCTTCTGTTGGCTGGCTGGCCTAAGTGCTTTCTTTCCCCCTTGTAAGTCTTTTTTGCTTAGATTCTTTAGCTGATGATACTTTTCACTGCATTAGTCATGCAAGAATCTCTCAGGGCCAGCATTTTTATCAGTGTGCTAAGTAACAAATGGTAGTAAGCCCATGGAGAGACTACTAGGGATTCAAAGGTGCCCTTTCCTATCCTGCCTTTTTGTGCATGCCATCAGACTAGCTTTTACATATACACTTTGTACACTTGTATAGGCATTATACTGTGTACCCAAAGCAATATAAAGTCCAGAGTGAATTACATTCAAACACTTCATCTTTCTTATATTCCTTCACTGTAGAGAAACCGAGTTTCAGAATTGTTTTTAATGTTCTTTTCTAGTGATATCAGACTCATTTTCAGATACCTAGCTCTAAAAGCTTCTTTACTTATTTGCTTTCATTTTTAAAGAAAACCATGAATAAAAGAAATAAAGACAATGAAATACAAAAAATGGAATCACACTGAGAAAATAATACAATTTGCAAATTAACTTAAAACATGAAAAATAGCATGACATTGATGTATTGAAAGAATAATGGTAAAAGATAGGCCATTCCCATTTTCCACAAACTTTACTTAATCATGTCTCTGTAGATATAGTTTGATTGAAGCATTAATAAATGCCTACTTTACTAGAGTTCATTTATTTGATTTAAGATGTCATGAAAATAGAATTTTCCAATCATACCTTCTCTATTCATCTTAAAATGTGTAATGAGAAGGCAGCTGGCACTCTTCTAGTCACATGCAAATTCAATTAAAATCAAACCTTTCTAAAGAGTTTTTCTCAATATACATTTTTCATACATACAACTCAAAATAATTCTATGATGAAATAATAAAAACCGTAGAGCTAACTTCATGAGTTCATCACGTTAGATACTTTAGATTTACAATCATTCCCAAAGAGATTAGAGTCTCAAATTTGTTTAGTGTGGTATTTGCATAATATTTGTGTCCTGGACATGTACCTGAACTGAATTAATATCTTAGCTCACTCAAATCTGAATCCAGACTTCTCAACACAGATGAACAGTTTAATAAATGTATATCCCAAAGAGCAGATAGCACTGCTTAAAGTATTTTTAATTCATTTAGACTTCACATATATACCTAGTATACTTAAATTATCCTCATCTTAGCAGAGTGAACCTTCTCTAAAATAAATCTCTGCAAAATTTAAAACCCCACATTATCAAATATTAGAATGATGTACAGTAAAATTTGTCTTGCATTATAGAAGTATAATTCCATTAATTCCAAAAAAGATTATGAAATAACTAGGAAGATTTTTGTTTGTTTGTTTAATATACAACTAATGCTCCTCAGCTAGGAGAAAAAAAAAAAAAAGAGAGAATTTAATGAAATACTAGTAATCAATCTTTTCTGTGCTTCAGAAGCTTATATGATATCATCTCATTTCATGAAACCTCTGCTATTTTTCTCTTTTCCAGTGACCTTTGCAGAGACATGTACAACTGCTAAAGGAGGTTACCATTGCAAAGTTACCATTGCCTGAGCTGTACAGCTCTGACACAGCAATAAGAATTTATAAAATCTCTAAAATCACTAGTGCCTTGAAAACCTCATTCAACACTTAGCAACTTTAAAAGAAATAAGCAAGGGCATCACTGCCTGTAAGTGCTCCCATTAATGGTAAATTGATTAAATTCTTAAAAATACATCTGAGCACCTCATAATCCATAATTAGCATTATTTTTGCAACATACCAAAAAAGTAAAAATGTAGTGTCTGTCTTTTTATAGATGGGGAACTGAGGAACCTGGTATAATTGAGATATATGCTTTAATTGGAGTGGCACAGGCACTACGTGATAGCAACCTATCACAGCTTGTCTGCTCCAGAAACAAAAAATGCAAGTTTTGGAGAATCATAGAATCATAGAATCACAGAA
>NW_009189174.1:0-10131 GCF_000690835.1 Fulmarus glacialis | reverse complement strand
ATAATAAATAAATAATAAATAAATAAATAATACCTGCATAAAATAGAGCCTAGAACAATTTCTGTCAATTAGAAGGTTCATAATATGTTTTAGGGATTTAAAGAAAAAGATTAAATAATAAAAAACGTAGTCATGTTGAATGTCTTTTTTTCATCATGAAAACAGAACTAAGTTTGCTTAGTGTAAAATCCACAGGATAGATTTGACTACAAGACAGCACAGAAAAAGCTCAACTAATTTAAATTACTAGTCTGGGTACTGGAAGCAGCATTTCTGTACAATATAGTCTTAGCTGCGCCAATAATAGGCAGTGGCAAATGAGCACAGTGAATCAGGCAAGGTAACCTACTCTGTGCTCCAAGCTTCTCAAGGGCCTCTTTTGTTCCTCGTCCAGATAGACTCAGCTCAGGGGAGGCCAGCCTCCAGACAAATTGCAGGAAACACAACAGATATGGTTTTCCTAGTTACTATTCACAGATCTGCCCCAATGTAATCACTAGCTCCCCAGGACTCTGGGGTATAGAAAGATAAACCAGTAACTGTGGACAGTCTGTGACAAAAAGCCCCAATTTTGTGATACTGTGAGGCCTCCCCTCTCCTTGTTTCTTGGCTATGCAGTTTCTTTCTGAGACTGCCAGTGTTTATACAAAATTAAGGATAGTAGAGAATGAGGACCGGAAAACATCCTTTTGCTGCATTTGTTTGGCATGTTTTAATTTGGCTCCCTCTTATCTGTGTAGATTAAAAATTAGAGACTATAGAGAGTTTGAGGAGAAAAGGTTTTGTGTAACTTACTGTTGATATTCAGTAACTAAACTACCCTTTTGCTCTGATTTGAATGTAATGCAACTGTAGATTTAGTCATGCTGAATATGAACAGCAACTTCATTCACAGTACGAACATTTGAATCACTCCCTTATGCTCACAGGCATTGTTGCAAGTGAGCTGGCATTAGCAAACACAATACTGGTACAAATGCAATAATTTAAATTCTGATTATATTTATGAAAGCTTTATTGTACCAATTAGCAAAGCTATATTAAGCAAACAAAATCCACCGTCTAACAACATCGTGTGAAAAGATTATAATAGCACGTATCTCTCCTCCAATGGTAAAAAAAAAAAAAAAAAAAAAAAAAAATCCCTTTTTAAATAGATCAGAAGATATTCAGTTAAGATGGAAATGCTTTCACTTCCCCCTGCTGCCCTCACAATCTATGAATATAGAACAACAATAATCTATAGATACCCTTTAAAGTATACACTTCAGACAACTTTTATTTCATTTCACTTGGGGATATTATTAAAATACAATGCTGATGCAGTGTGGATTTAGCTAGATATTTGATTTATTTTCAGGATAAGACAACTAGTGCCAAGTGTATATCCACACATATGAACATAGGGAAATCTAGTACTAGATCCAAATGGAAAGAAAAGGTTTGTCTACAGTATCTTTTGCAGGCAGATGTATATTGACACCGTACTCACAGCTAACCAGATGCTATCTCCAAAACAGAAGCGTTGGGCTTGAGCCATTCAGTCTTCCCAACAGGCAGCATATATTTGCCAAAGCCTAGCCCTCTGCTTGTGCTTTTGGGCTGGAAACTCATTCATGCCTAGCTGGATTGCAGTGTGGGATGAATGATTCTATGGTGGTCTATGAAACATAGAGTAAGCAAACCTACCAGTGCCTCATGTCTTGACATTGGAAACCCTGAACTTCTGGCTCCCACAGAAGGCAACAGAACCCAGAAATAAACCCCTGCAGTATCTGAGAAAGGGCTTTTAGGGATAAATAAGGATTAAGGACAGGATTATCTTAAATCATACTCTTTTGTGGCCTTCACACTCAGGAAGCTACATTCTAGAAGCAATTGATGCCTCAGATTTTCTCTCTAACCATTACTCATATTCCTTAGCACATACACTAATGTTGTTAGTACAAGAATACTTAAGAAAGACTGTCTGATCTAAGACATGAATAACAAGATCCAATTATTTAAAAAATCATAATAATTGTATTTGGAGAAATAAGACCTGTCAAAAACCTGCTACGTTAACTTTATGTAGGATTCTTGAGTTACACAGACAAGGTTTCTTGCAACAACTAGGTCCTTATTATATTAAGAAATATTAATACATAAATTGGTAAGGCAATGAGAAAAAAAATTATTCATTAACAACTAACAGTTATTTTCTAGGTGGAGAAACAGGATTCATAATGAATAAAATTTTACCAAATGGTTGATTCATTCTAATAAATGAATCAGTTTATTCATATTTTACATTTTATTAATGTAGTGTATAATTATGCACACAAACTATCTTTACTTCACAATTGGACAACTATTTAATTTATGAAGGCTAGGTTTGTGAAGAACTGAACATAAAAAAAATCCATAAGTTAAACTCCCATGTTGAATTACATTAACTTATGGATTGTAACTTCTTATAGACTATAATTCAAGCAAAACTAAACAAAAATCAGTTTGTCACAGAAAAACAGACACAACAAAAAAAGAAAGAATTCTGTGTTCATTTTTTAAAATAAATTACCTATATGTGATTTGGCTGCACTGGGGTCAGGTGGGATTGGTGCCAAAGGAAAAGATATATTTCAGGAAGATTAGTCCCTTGTGATTTTCTTACTCCTGTAGGATTTAACTTCAAGATTTAAGTAGGCAGCTGTAACTAGTGTTCAATTTTGCAAAAAAATGCAAATGGATTTTGCTGTCAGATTTTTGCATATGCACTAATTTTACTTACAATTCCAAACTGGATATCCTCAAAATAAACATGTTTGTTTAAAAAAAAAAACAACAACAACAACAAAAAAAAACATATATATATTTCAAAGACTGTTTTGAGTAACTATGAACACCTAATTTTTATTTATTGCACCGTGCCAGCAATATGTACCAATAAGTACCATGTTACCCAATTATTTATTCGAGCGTATGGTGTGCAGTATGAAGTGTTTACTTGGGTTCTAACCAGTTTTAGAAGGATTAAAGTGTAAAAAAACCAAAGGCATAGAAAATACAAATGCATCATCTAGTGTTCTCCCACATAAGATTGATTTTAACTGCAGCACAACTCCACATTATACTTCTAAATGCCATTTCACCTGCTCCTTAGAAGAAGGTGTGTCTACTCTGGTTCCAGTTGGAGGTGCAACTCTCTGAAAGCAACTCTCCCCAAGGAATATGTTTTACATATGAAGCTAAGAATTTATTGTTAGCCTAATTAAAATATTAATCTGATCAAAATCTAGCAAACAACTATCTTTAACCCTGTTAGAATGATATCAGTACTTCAAATATAGAAAAGCCTCATTGGTAACAATACGCTTATAAACTGTTATACATGAGAACATACTAAGAGCTACCTTTTTTCTCTGGTGTTGTGCTTGCACCTCCAATGTCCTTCTGGTCCTCTGCTCAAGAGCACCAGACTTCTTCAAACAGAGACATAATGGGTACCAAAGCGAGCTATCAGCAGCCCAAGCTCTGTACTGGGTGGGTTACAGTGTTCAAAGTGGGAGTGGGGGCATTCCTTTCTGCTTATGCTCAGGGCTAATTTTCAAATGTTTTCTCACCTCTCACTGACTTTCAGCCTCACCTGGATGCTGCACCACAGCCTCCCCCAGCCTTGGGAGACACCACGGGCAACTGCCTGTCCCACAGTGACTGTCTGGTTTGTCTAGCTTCATCCATTTGCAGCTGTCATAGAGGTTTGGCTCAGGTCAAGCAATGGTCCTGTGGCTACCAGATCATTGTTAGAGCAAGCTGGCACCAGCTTAGGCCCAGGCAAGCCCTCCCAAGCACTGAGAACTGCCCAATTAGACACCTGTTGCCATTTGTCGTGGTTTAACCTGGCAGGCAGCCAAATACCACGCAGCTGCTCACTCTCTCCCCCTCCCTGGTGGGACGGGGAGAGAATCGGAAGGTTAAGAGTGAGAAAAACTCGTGGGTTGAGATAAAGACAGTTTAATAGAACAGAAAAGGGAAAATAATAATAATAATAATGATAGAATATGCAAAATGAGTGATGCACAATGCAATTGCTCACCACCTGCGCTGACCGATAACCGGGTAGCGATCGGTACTTCCTGGATCACGCCTACCATTCATATACTGAGCATGATGTCACATGGTATGGAATACCCCATTAGCCAGCTGGGCTGGCTGTCCTGATTATGTTCCCTCCCATCTTGTGTACCTAGCTCAGTCAGTAGGGCATGGGAGCTGTCCTTGGACTCGGAGGGTACTTAGCAACAACTGAAAACCTCAGTGTGTTATCAACATTCTCCTCATACTAAATCCAAAACACAGCACTAGGAAGAAATTTAACCCTATCCCAGACAAAACCAGGACACCATTTAATTATAATATGGCATCCTATTCATTGGGCTACATTTTACTTCAAAAACGTACATGGAAACTGTAAGCACTTTCTCTCCGGATAGTGTTGATACATAAGTGTGTGTGTAAAAGTACGTATACATATACATCCTTTTGCCAACTTCTTCATGATAAAATTTTGAGTTACAGATATGGTTTAGGTCAGCAATGAAGAAATACCAAGGCATCACAGTACAGTGCATCTTTAAGGAATATGAAATCAATAAATTCATGCAATCTCATTGACATTGATGGGATGTCATCAAGAGACATCTTGGAGATGTTTTTAAAGAATAATCTTTTGGAGAATACATCTGCCAGTCATCAGAAGAGTATTATCACTTCCAACGATCTTAGAAAATCTTTAGCTATTATCTTCTTTTTCTTTAGCTCCGACACTCTTTTTTAGTCTTTGCACTGTATCGTTCAGCATTAACCTAACGTAAACTGATATGCACTTTCAAGATGTGCACTTTTTTTGTTTTAGAGGCATGGCAGCAGGAGACACAGTATACAGCCAAAGAGTCCTGCTTTAGGAGGTACACACTAAATCTTTGTAGGACAGTATGCATTTGGTGACAGATAAAAATACAATAAATTTTACACAGAAAAGAAGGTCAATTCCAGATAAAATACAAGCTTTTACATAGCTCAAAACATCTGGAATTCTCCCTACAGAGTTTAATTTATTGTATTTTACTGGCACAAATGGGCACAACTTTTCAGAAGCTGTTTAGAAATTAAGAGAGTGAGAACATTTCTTCAGCTGTAAAATCACTAGGCATAAGAACGTTTCTTGAATTATATTGCAGATGTATATAGTTTACAGAACTAGTTCTATTTGGCAAACTGTGAATTATATCCCATGTTAGCCTAGTATATTTTGAGTGCTTTGTCCACTTTATTTTTTAGTAACCTAAACACACATTGATGAAGTACATAGAAAGAATTGTTCCATTTTTATCCAAGAGACATGCAGTGTAACGATATAAGGTACTTTATTGCTATGCCATTATTATTTTCCTTTTCTCCTCCTCTCCACCCACTTCTCACAATTTTTCCTACATAATTATGTTTTAGAATGTCAATTCAGTCACAGATATTTGGGTTTTATAACCTATAATGTTTTGGAAGACAGGAACATTGTTCAAAAGTATTCAGGGAGATATATAAATCTTAATATATGATTGTATTACTATAGAAAATAACAGAAGACCATTACACACCATGTTCCTTCCATGGTCGTTCAATGGTGGGGACTAAGTTCTTAGTCAATTTTTATTTAGCTCTCAATTACTGCTCTCAACTATCTCCAAGTATTTTCTCCCGCACTGTGGACTAATTGTGCCAGAAACAATGATGCACCAAGACTGGCTCCCTGCAGAGGCAATTTGGAACCAGCATGGCTTTTTAATTAAGAGAGACAAATAACTAGTATAAAGGCTTAATTTGACCTGGAAACAAGACAGCCTCCTTTCACACAGTCTAGAACCTGAAGTTCCATGCCAAGTGAAACCAAGCTGACTTCACTAAATCTGCTCTGGTGTTCACATCACTTTCCTTAATTGCAAAATTTTCCTGGTTTTCTGCACCATGCATCCTTGATTTATTCCACACAGATTCAGTGGTGTTTGTCATCTCCAGCTCAAACTGGCTTTCATGTGGCAAGGCTGCATCTTGTAGCAGAGCCACTTGGCTTTTTACACTCTCTTCCCAGAGTGTCCATGTTATAGTAGGCATTATTAATTTTAAAATACTGTTATGAAAATATACAGGACCAGCTCAGACCCAGCAGTGCTCCTAAACTTACAATGCCTTCCCATGACCCTTTGGGAAGCTGGCTTAAAAAACACTTGTGTGGTCTCCTGTGGAGCCATCCAGATTTCAGCAAAAGAACTGAGTTAATAAACCAAATTTGAAATTGTGCTGAGTTACAAGAGGGGGCAGGGGGCTCATTTAGCATATACCCAAAATGTGTGTCACTGATTTCTTCCCCACAGAGAAACTAAGGCACAGCACTGTGTAATTCCAGTATGACTCAACAGACAAACAACCCCGGGCCAATTGCTGTTGTAATATTTTACTGAAAATGGGAAAATGCTTTTTATAGTTATATCTGACATTACCTTCTTATATATACCAACTATTTGAAATTTCATAGCAAAAATAATAAAATGGAAAAGCACCAAACAGAAATTAAATCAGTACCGTGTCATAAATAAATATATGGGGTTTGTGCAAGCATATATAAATCTATTACAAACTAACAGTAAATTAGGGAAATTTTACTAAAAGTAAATAAGGGAGGTAGATCAATAAAATGTGTACTTTCCACAGTGTATGGCTGGCAACTACCTCCCACAATAAGAATAAGGATTCTATTGTTCAATGGGATTTCCTGTTGTAGGAGGCTTGTATTACTGCAATTTTTTTCATTTACCTATAAAAACAAATTTCCTCAAATTTCACAGTCCCTGAAATTCATATGGAGTAATCTGTGCAAACCATTCTAAAATTACCTGTAATATAGAGTACGGTTGACAGCACAGAAAAGCCCGTGTTTAGCCAAAATGCCCATGAAAAATGATAAGGGACAGGTAATAGATGAAAAATTCATCTTAAAGACATATGATATTAGTCTAATGTCTAAAGGCATATGAATTCTGAATGTTCATACACACACCAGATCTCAAAATAATGATGCTAAACAGCTAAGATCATAGTTTTATATACAGAAAACCTGTAAAGCCTGTCCAGGATACTCATCAGAAAAAATATTACTAACCATAGTATTGGAAGAATAGTCAGCATTATCTGCCCTTGACAGTACAAGGGCAATCATATTTTACAGGTAGTTAGGATAGTTAATGGATAGTAAAAGCAGTGCCAGATTTTCAAAGGACCTTAGGGTTATTCTTTATAGAATAGATTTTTGAAAATCAGAGTTCCCATTTAGACACTTACCTCACAGAAAAATGAAGAAAACAAAATACAAGAAAACAAATATAAAATACAGAATGTTCTTTTGTAATAGTATAGTCATACTTTTAAAGCAGCTGTTCTTAAGACAGCAAGTATTTTGTATTAATTCTATCATCTTTAGGTTCTTGTTGTTTTCAAATTTTAACCCCTGGCTTTTATTATTTCTCTTTGTTGTTGTGTGCTGACAATATTTACAAAAAGCAGTATATAATTTTTCCTCCTTGTTTTTAACGCACTTTAAAAACATTATTTCAATGTTATGAACAGATATTAATAAAATCTGCCTTCTCTTCCTGTGCCGGTTTTGGCTGGCATACAGTTAATTTTCTTCATAGTAGCTACTATGGGGCTATGTTTTGGATTTGTGCTGAAAACAGTGTTGATAATACAGGGATGTTTTCGTTATTGCTGAGCAGTGCTTACACAGAATCAAGGCCTTTTCTCACACCAACCCACCAGCAAGTAGGCTGGGGGTGCACAAGAGGTTGGGAGGGGACACAGCTGGGACAGCTGACCCCAACTGACCAAAGGGATATTCCATACCATATGATGTCATGCTCAGCCTATAAAGCTGGGCGACGAAGAAGGAAGGGAGGACGCTCAGAGTGATGGTGTTTGTCTTCCCAAGTAACCGTTATGCGTGATGGAGCCCTGCTTTCCTGGAGATGGCTGAACACCTGCCTGTCAATGGGAAGTAGTGAATGAATGCCTTGCTTTGCTTTGCTTTGCTTGCGTGTGCGGCTTTTGATTTACTTATTAAACTGTCTTTATCTCAACCCATAAGTTTTCTCACTTTTACCCTTCCAATTCTCTACCCCATCCCACCGAGGGGGGGGAGTGAGCAAGTAGCTGTGTGGTGCTTAGTTGCTGACTGGGGTTAAACCACGACACTTCCATTTTTCTGAATTCTACCTTTTTTTTCTTTTTAAAGCATTGATAATTATAAAATGGTAACAACCACTGAAAAAATATAAAGGCTTTGACATCTTTCTAAAAAAGAAAAGCAGTATACAGATCTGCATGATTTTATGTGCTTTTGATACCTATGAGCATATATTGTAAATTCTGTAGAGCAGATTAAGTTTAATAATGACCATATACAGAGTTAATGTCTATTCCAGTAATGTTCACCTTCTTTATAACCATCACAAATTTAGACAATATTAGTGATGCTGAGAGTTTCTAAGCAGGATATAAAGATTTTCTAGTATGAAGGAACAAAAATAAGACATGAGATAAAGGTGACCTTGTATATATATCATTTATATGTGATATTCTGAAAGTTTTTTTGTAAGGTTCTTCATAAGGTATTATTAAGGCAAATAAATAACTGTGGGTAAGAAGCAAACAGCTTTTCCGAATTAAACACAGACACACTAATCAAAGAGTTCTAATAAAAAAAATTATAATAAGGTAAAGTGAATAACAGAAAACTGAATTCAGTGGGACAAGCTGTCTAGACTTTCTGTAAAACATACGAGATGTTTGAAACATTCCCTGATTACATCGTATTAAAGGAAAACTAGGAATGGCAATGTCTGTGGTCTCATTTCTCTGATGTCATAAATCCCTAAGGAATTATGAGAAAAGTGAAAGACAAGAAGGAACATTGAAAAGAGAGAATGAAAACATGAATTCTGGAAACTGGTAGGGGAAGACGTTTTTTAAAAAGTAGAGAAATTAAATTAACACAAATACCAAAGTGATCATGTATTAAATAATTGTAGAAGACATTATTTCAAATAAGATTCCGAAGAATAAAACTTGATCACTACTGCAAAATTAGTTGTGGATCCCAAACTCCAATAACAGACAAAAACTGAGTTTATTATGCTTTGTAAATTAAATTCTAACCAGGTATTACTATACTTAGCTGTTCTTCTCCAGAGCTATTTAAATTATTTTGAGATAGAGTATCTAATATTCTATGCAGCACTGTGGTAATTACTAGATAACAGTTGGAATTAAAATTCAACAAGTAGTATTAGGCACTACGAAAAGTTATTGATACCAAGGTATCTAGCATGTGCCTCTGAAATGTTGAGAGGTTTGGAAAATTCAGTGTTCACAATGTCTCTTTATCATGTTACACTTTAGTGTACTAGATCATTAAAATGCACATAGGCCAAAACAAGGGAGGAAGCAGGGAAATCTAGACTTAATGTGACTTTCTATAAAAAAAAATAGTATATGTTTTGTAAGATTGAATTGCTTGGCTGATTTCATTGTATAAATCCTTGTAAACACTCACCTTTTACGTGAAAGAAAAAAAAGTCACATAATGCAATCATTTGCAGTGCTCCCTACAGCTGCACCAAAGCCAACTGATTTTCAAAGGGAGAACAGGGAAACTAGAATAACTCCCCTGAATAATGGACAGCTAAAAGAGAAGAACTAGAAATACTCCCTGGCTGCCACTGTGTTCAGCTCTTGGAAGAAATTGAGCCTCAAACTATCTTTCAGATGTCTGCAACGTCTGCATTGCATTCAACACCATTTTCCCCAAGAGCAGAAATCTTTCTTTAGAAGCAAAATGCCTACACTGCCACAAGCACACTGAGCAAGCAGTAAACTATTTTAGAAGTAAAGCTGAATAACATAGGCATTTATGCATTATGCCTCTTAAGAACCTTGTTTCTCATCACAGGAGTGCTGCAGATCTATGTGGAGTTGTAGACATGCTGTTTCACACGGAAGGACACAAAACATCATATCAAAACATAGAATCATAGAATCATTAAG
>NW_009189173.1:17300-24161 GCF_000690835.1 Fulmarus glacialis | reverse complement strand
TTATTTTCTGGATGGGGTTAAACCACGACACTAATCCTGGCAGAAGTTCGTAAACCTCCATTCCAGGAGAAGAAGAGGTGAAGACTTAAGACCTAATCTCTTAAACATTGACATCCATATTGGCAAAAACATTATCATACAAAGATCTAAAATTCTTTCTTTATATTACATCTGGAAAATGCAGGTAAATGTCCTTAGCTGCTCTGTGAAAGCACAGTGAAATGCCTGGATAAACATAAACCCAACTTGTGGAGTACTTTTATGTGATTATTTTTTCCAAAGGATATTTTAGTATATGTGAATCTGTCCAATAAGATAATAATTTCTAGCAATGGAACAAAAGTGTATTTTCCACATATTAAATGTGAGGAAACTGTTAGCACTGTAAGAAGTGGTTTGTTAGTGAAAGGCTAGCATTCACTCACTTATAAAAAGGACCTTAAACCTCAACACTTACGAGGAACATTCAGACTTAGAATCAGGAAAATGAGCTTTATTATTCCTACTTACACAGTCTTTCACCTGGAAAGATATTTTTCTTTGTTTTTAACAAGCTAAGGAATAGTCTTTCTTTCGGTTTATGCCTCCACCTGAATTTCTCACTTCATTCTTCACCTGTATGTCTACAGGATAGAAAGGAAGCTGATAGCATTTCAGATTAGAACAGAGAAAAGAGAAAACCCACCAGAAATCCTTTAGATAGAGATGTCACAGTATGATAACCATAAGAAAGAATAACATGGATTTCCTATTGCCATACCTTTCCTTCCACTTCATCACATTTTATATAAGCAGTTTCACACTGAGAAGATCCAACAATGTATGGCAGAGGTGTGGAGAGACAATTTTACCTCTGGAGTTTGAAATGTCATTAAAATAAATGGAGACATACCGTTTTCTCCTTACAATTGATAATCTAGCTAGGAAAACCTGTCCTAATGAAATAACTTGTGATTACAGAGGTATTGTTCGTCTATATTTTTGACACTGCACTCTTAACTAATGCCTTTTCAGATGCCTGGTGAATCAGCATTCATAAAATAAGTGCATAAACTCTCTGTCAAATCAGTGGAGAAGATGTTCCAAATGTGAGCATTTTGGTTAGTGCTTCTTCTTTCACAGTCACAAATCATGCTGATGAGTTTAACACTTAAGAACAATGGCTTATTTCTGGGACAGAAACTTTAACCAAAGGGTTATAATTTTGGGAAAAAAGTATATTAGCCTTCAGAAACAATCACGCTTCCTATCTCTCCAGTCCAGTAAACTTTGTATTATTTAAAGAAAGTGGATTAGTGTCCACTTGAGCCAGGGAGAGACTTTCCTCTATTTTCCTCCAAGTAGCTCAGAATAAAAAAGATCTGGGTACAATTCCCTGCTATTAATCAGGCACCTGAGAGCATATCAAATAAGGTTTATTGCTTTTTAGCCATGAGGTTGCTGGAAAAAAGTGCTGCAGGCAGCATTCATCCTTAACTTTTATGCAAGGGTAGGTCTGGCAGCCACTCCACAGAAGCTCCCACCAAATCAGGCTCCTGCAGGGGATACTATGGAAAACTTGTGGTCTGATGTAGGATTTAGGCACAGGATGACTAAATACTGGGATTCAGGCAGTTTTCTTGTCCAATGTTAAACATTAAAAATGTCTTACTGATGAACATTGAGGAATTTCAACCCCTTTCATAGTTTAAAATACATTCTGAAGATCTCAAGACTGTTGTAGGTTGATGTGGTGGGCGGATTTTGGCTGTTTACCAGTCCCCCGCCAAGCTGCTCTCTCACTCCCCCTCCTCACCAGGACACGTGAAGAAAATAAGATGGAAAAACTCATCGATTGAGACAAAGGTGGTTTAATAAAAAAAAACAAAAGCTATGTACAGAAGCAAAGGAATTTGTTCACTACTTCCCATTGGTTATTAAGTTGGTGCTGAAAAAGAGGAATGAAAACCAAGATCAAATCCAGTGCTGCATGAGCAACAGAAACTCGGCATGGAACAAGGACAGGATCCAAGGTCATAAATGGAACTGGAAGCAGGGCACTTGCTGCACAGTCAGGTACGGAAGCAAAGGGACCAGTTTATGCACTAATATGCAACTGGGAGTACCTTGAGCAACGTGCTCCACCCAGGACTGGGATAAATTGTATTGATTAAGTGAGAAGTGATGACGTGCATCATTGCAGAGGAGTTTCTCATAATCGTTCTCCCAGTGCAAAATGTTATCTCCAAATGTTACAGTAATATGTGTTCACTGAAAAACCATTGACAGTTTATCCAGAATTTCTTAACACCAATTATTTGCTGAAATTATGATAGGAAGATAATGTTTCTTTTCTCTTCAAAACAGAACTCTATGCTTATACAAATGCTTCCCCTTCAAAATCAGAAGTTTTCCCAAGGAGAATCCTGGGTTCCACAAAGGTTTGTCACAATAGTAATAATCAATGAAGCTTATACACGTAAAACTCTCCAAAGGATTGTGATAAAGAAATAAGACGTTCCCACTTGCCTGGCATCAGAAGAGGTTTAGCAGAGGAAGCCTAAAGCAGTGTGTTTTCCACTGGGAAGAGGTAGATGTTAGAGATCAAGGGAAAGGCTAATATATACCTTTTCACAAATTAAAAGCTACGTGGTAAGTTTAATGTAAGACAGCTTTAATTGCAGATTGTTTCTTTTCTTTTTTTCCTTTTCGGTTTTTTTTTCCCCTCTAGCTTTGTGGTTTGGATAGCTTAATCCTCATTTCTCAGCAGCTGACAACATGGAGTGAAAAACTAAGCAGAAGGACAATGGTTGCTGAAGCAGATAATATAGCTAAAAATGTGATGGATACTGGCTGGGATTCTAGACGTGTTGCATTCCTTTAATTCTCTGGACTGAGAGAACCATTAGATTCGTGCTATGAACAGTGCAAAAATGTGATGTGTAATGTACAGAGGTCAGCAAATTTGATTCAGCTGGCAATATAAATAAATAAAATAATTCAGTCTGACATCCTTGTTAAAACCTGGAACGTAAACATTTAAGTAAGTAATCATAGATTTTTTTTTCGGGAAAAAAAGGAAAAAAGAAATAGCTAAGCAGAAATTTTCCTGAAAGTATCAATGTTAGGTTTCTTTTTCTGGTAAACAAGAATATTGCTTTTTTAAATTCATTCAGATGTGTATTTCTTAGAAAATATTGAATGTATGATTATTTTTTAGAAAATATTCACTGTGTATGTTCGAATTGAGCCAGATTCTCATAACCTTACAGTGAAATCAAAGAGATTATATAAACTGTATACATGATATAAACTATATACACTATATAAACAAAGAACTATATAAATTAGCATATATGTTTACTTTAAGGTTTTGTCTGCATACCATTGAAATTAATTTATGGGTTTCCCAATCATAGTGATGAACAACCCCTCTCCCAGTAGCATTGCCATCTGAAGTAAGTAAAATGTTTAAAACCCCATACAAGCTCTCTTTTTTTTTAAAATTAATTAATATACTTTTGTTTTATCCTATATAATTTTATAAAAAGTAAGCTACTTTGATATTTTGTATGAGAACAGACAATTTTTAGGTTTTTTCCTTGCCCAAACATGTCCCTTTTTTCAGCTTTTATTTGAACAACTACCCTGAAACGGACACATCATTTTGATACAAGGCACAAGATTTTGTAACAATTGAAAATTTTGATAGAGCTAAATCTGGAATGTAGAAATCATACCCACTTAAAGTAACAATAACCATAGGCCCTCCTCCCCAGCTTTCAGATATCAAAATAACCTTGTTCTTTTACTGATTATTCCACCACCAATTTCTTCAATTTGTGATACTGCTCTCTTACCTTTCATAAATACTAATACATAACAAGCAACAGAAAACAAAACAAAAAAAAAAACCCTAATAAACTAATCAAACTTTATCCTAAAGCTTAGGCTGGAAGGAAGATGAGACAGGGTTATCTCTACAAAGTACGATTTTCAAATCTTGCAGTCAAAAAAATTATTGTTTTATTTTTAAAAAGCACACAACAGAATGGGAAAAAATGCAAGTTTGACTTTTAGTCAAATACATATTTTAAAGGACTTAAAACCTGCAAAGCACATGAACATCAAGTAATCTTTCTGCTCGCAAGCCGTTGCATTCCTGTGCTCCCTATTTTCCCTCCCTTGTCTCTATCACCCATCTCTCTGTCAAAAAACTTGACAAAATTGTTGAGCTGAGGGCACACAGATGAGTAAGGGACTGGAGCATCCGATATACAAGGAGAGGTTGAGAGAGCAGGGAATGTTTAGCCTTGAGAAGAGAAGGCCCAGGGGGATCTTATCAATGTGTATAAATACCTGATGGGGGCAGTAAAGAAGACGGAGGCAGGCTCTTCTCATTGCGCGTTGATGGGACAAACGGCAATGTCACAAAAATTAAAATTAATGAAATTCTATTAAAGTGTAAGAAGACAACTTTTTTTACTGTGAGGATCGTCAAACACTGGAAGAGTTTTTCCAGAGAGGCTGTGGGGTCTCCATCCTTGTAGATATTCAAAACCAGACTGGACATGGTCCTGCTGTAGCTGACCCTGCTTTCAGAAGGGGCTTGTACTAGACAGTCTGCAGAAGTGCCTTCCAGCCTCAGTGACTCTCTGATTCTACAATTCTGTTATTTGGCAAACCTTGCTCGCAAAATTGCTTGTCTAATTCAGTACCTTTTGTTCTGTTTATTTGTTTGTTTGCTTGCTTGTTGCAAACATTTAGAAGACAGATTTTGCTCTGTACAAACATTTCAGAAAGAGCTTTAATTAATAGAAGTACAGAGGCTGATGTGCAAATGAGTGTTCTTGTGTTTGATTACACATTCTTGAGTGCAATTATGGGGATTCACTTCAAAAGTACTATCATACCCCTCCATAATGTATATTCATGTCCACTGGTACAACTCTTATTTCAAACCTTTGAGCAGGTCTAATCAGCCCAAATTTAAAAGAAAATAGCTTACTAGAAAAATATATTTCCCTTCTTTCTCCCTACATCCCTTCTCCCTCCCATCATCATTACCAGAATCCAATCCTTAAACCTATAACTGTATCAGTTATACAACAAACTATAGTCTAGTCATGTGCACCGCCAGCTTGCCTTCAGTTTAAAAGGTTGCTTTTCAGGTGGTCTAAACACTGGCTGTTGGCTACCATCAGACAGAGGTGACCTTTCTTTATCACTATGAGTGAACATCCTCTTAATTCATTTCTTTGTCTCACAAGTCCAAAAGGACGTGGGAGCTGAACACCAATAAAACTTTTCCAGAACAACATTGAACTATACAGTTCTTGACTAAATCCCATTTTCAATTGAATTTGACATGAAAAAAGCAGAACTGGGATCCAGTCCACTTAACATAAACACCTAACTAGTGATTGCATTTTGTGCACTCCTTAAACCAGTCTGCCAAAAATTGGTGGTTACATCCCTACAAGTAAATGAATGTTGCTCCTAAATGGGAATGAGCTAGTGCGTTCTGTGGGAGTGAAAACATTGTGCCTGATCCCCAATAATCATGGGTTAGGGTTTTTTTTGATGCTGAAAGATCCTTTAGTTTCGGATGCTTCTAAAAAGATATTTCGTGCTTCTTGAAACCTTTGTACATGTATATTTGAGGCGAGATTAACCTGAAGGTTGATACCCAGTACTCAAAGCAGTTGCTTAAACATCGGCATCTAATGCAACATGATACCTTAGCTTATCTGCGCAGAGATGGCAGGTAGAGTGCCTATGAAGAAGGTATAAATAAAAACCTGTGGCATTTTCAACTGTCACAGCTGGAGTCCAAGAGTGTACTCCTGCACTGCAGACCTGTGCTTAGGCAACTTAATACATCCCGACTTTGATCAGATGACTCACTCTGTAAACTGCCCTAACTATAATGGAAACTCAGACACCCAGCTTATCTGCATTGCAGGCAACAGAATGGGCATCTGAATCTCAGCTCATTGTGCATTATAACTAAAGTTTGGTGAACAAAATGCACAACATAAAATTTTAAATCATGGAGGCAAGGCAGCACTGTCAGGCATGATCTGAGCACTTTTATCTTTACTAGACCCCTGCAAAAATGAACAACGTAATCCTTTGGATATTGTTCTTTGAGTTGCAAAGAAGATTTCAGAAGAAGGGCTATAGAGTCATATAGTGAAACTTGAAAAATAAATGGTTACCTTCTGAGCTTAAAAATGGTTTCAGAAACAGAGTTGACTCTCTTCTTTTCCAACAAATAAATAGGCACAAAAATTTTCTCATGTAGATATGAGGTTATTGTGCAGATACTGGGATGAAGGAAAGATCTGGGAATGATTCTAAGGAAAATAGTATGGGTGATCATGAGTAAGTAAATCTAATCAATCTTCAACAAAACTCAAAGAAGAGACCTGTGTGCTTTTGAACAACAGTTTTACAATTTATGCAAAGCTTTAGAAGCCAGAGAGTGTTAATATTTTGGAAAGCTATGCGTAGAAAAGACATAATCTGCTAGGAAAAACTGAAAAAAGACAAGGCTGAAAAATATTTTGTAAATAGCTTTTATTTCCCTGATGGGTACAGGTAGAATTACCTTCTATACACATATCTTTGTAATAAGCAGAACTTCTTGTCGTGGTTTAACCCCAGCCAGCAAATAAACCCCACGCAGCCGCTCGCTCACCCCGGCCCTCCGGTGGGATGGGGGAGAGAATCGGGAGGGCACAAGTAGGAAAGCTCCCGGGTTGAGATAAAAACAGTTTAATAATTGAAATAAAACGAAGTAGAACAATAATAATAACAATGAGAACAACAACAATAACAGACTATACAAAGCAGGCGATGCACAATGCAACTGCTCAC
>NW_009189173.1:0-17283 GCF_000690835.1 Fulmarus glacialis | reverse complement strand
AATGCAACTGCTCACGGACCGCCTACCACGTGTCACGAATGAGCGGCGAGCCCCCCCACCCCCCTGGTTTTTATACTGAGCATGGTGTCACATGGTATAGAATACCCCGTTGGCCAGCTGGGTCCACCACCCCGGCTGTGCTCCCCCCCTCGGTGCAAGCACCACCCAGCAACAGCCAAAGCATCAATGGGCCATCAACACTCCTTTCACACCAAACCCAAAAAACAGCACACCCCCCAAGCTACTGGGAGGAAAGTTAACTCTCTCCCAGCCGGAACCAGGACACTTCTGTACAATGACTATGGACTAGCTAGTGAAGTATGTACGGAGGCACAGTAATAGAAAATCCAATTGGAGTCATTTTTGCTTTTCTAATTTTTTAAATTACAATCCACAAATCGATCATGACTGTGACAGCTCCATCATCAAATGGAGATGTCTCCATTAAATCTCAGGATAGTCTTTTCAGTGTCTGGAATGAGAAATGATTTCACATGGTTTAGTAAAAATAGCCCCTGGAAGGTAGCTGTAGCAGAAGTGACTAGAATGTATCATAGTGTTGCCCACAGTCATTTGTGTAGAGTATTTAAATGTAAAAGTAAATTATAGAGAGAGTAAATTAGAATTCATGCATAACTGAATTCTACATTTTGGCATGACTTTGCTTATTGTCAACAAAGTATTATTTCCTCTTTCAGTTGAAGACTTTGTTAAAAAGGGCATTGTTGATAGTGCCTCAAATCACGAAAATATTAAAATGCTTCTGATATGTATTTGTTATTGTGCATTTAAGAGAGAAATAATCATTTGTCCTCTTGATTGACTTCAAGACAGCAATTACACTGCATATTTGAAAATGTAAGTATACTACAATCAGGTAGTTTGAATCTCTTCACAAAAGATTATCATTTGCATCTCATAATGTTAATGTTAACTTCAAGATAACTATTCTATCTATTACTTAATCAAAAATGACAATGAATGTTCAATTCTAACTGTTGTCCAGCTCATTTACTGCAGAGAAGTAAAGTAAAATCTAAGTCATCTGATCCTCCAAGCTGTGATACCCTACACCTTAAACTCAGCAAATGTTACACAACCTTTTTGAAAACTTAAGGTAAGATTAAAATCACTTCCTCTTTAAAACCAAAAATATGATTTCTAAGTCTGAGTTGGTCTCTATTAGCTTCCTTCATAGTCAGTGGAAAGAAGTAGTTACTTGTACAGAGCAATTCATCTCATTCTGAGACAGAAAACTATAGTAGGTCAGATGGATCACCTTAAACGATTCATGGGACTGCTCCGTTATACAGTCCTGTGGCTATAAAGGGAAACTGGAAAGTTTTCTTAGATTAGATGGCTAGATGGCTAAAGTTAAGTAAGATTAATCCTACCCTTAGTACCTAGTGTTTTGTATGCTTTCCACATCATTCCAAAGCATGAGACAACAAACACAGCCTCAACATGGTGACTACAATCTATGCTTTTTCCGACACTGATGTAATTTTTAGATGATGTCTATGCTATTTATTAAGTGAGAATGGGTGATTAAAATTATTGAAGAAGAAAAGAATAAGAGTAGCAAACTACGAAGATTTATCCCCATGCCTCTCCAGAGTGCACCATATATTAGAACTGCCTTAGCAACAGAGGCATAAAATTGCTGAGTTGCAGCTCTGACCTGAGCTTGTAGGAGTAACATACAACTCTCACTCTGTTTAATTCACCTTAGTCAGATAGTTGCTCCTCTTGATCTGAGAATTTTAATAAAGAGACTATAGGATGGAAATACAGAAATAATTTTAAAATAAAAGGGAGCAGTTAATAAATTCCGAATGGATAGATAGAGACTACTGGTGAACCTGTGACTTTGTTTTTAATGACTTGCTGCAAATTTAAATAATGGTTTAATATATACGATTCAAATAAGATGCCTGGTGAATAAGATGCCAAGAGACTTTGCTTACCCTTGCATTTATTTTTATTTTATTTCTCAGCCTGATTAGAAGAAATTCTTTAATATTCAAGGTATCTCAATGAGCAAAGTGTGTTGTATATTATTAATAGTTTGAGATTACTGCTAGAAAGACTTCTACAAGAAACAGGTATAATTCCCTTTTAAAATGCAAGACTGATTTGCTGACCGCAAGGGGTATTACTAGAGGTCACCATGTTGCATATAATATGTCAGAGGATTGCCCATGCACCCACTGCATGAACAGAAAGCATATTGAATATTCTCCTTGTGTGGATGTAGATTAAAAATGTATGATAATACCGTTCCCTAGAAAACACAAGCAAGTTCTTTACTGAGCTTTTTCAGATATTTGGAAATTCATCCAGTTTATGGAAGGCTAGTGCCAAATTTAACTATGAAGGGTCCCCACTCCATCATAGTTTTCCTCACCCAAACTCTGAAAATTGTCACTGCTTCCTGAAAAATGAGAAACTTCAAACATAATGGTTATTCTCTTTCTTATGGAATATAGTGCATTCCCAAATTAGTTGTCTTGACTCTTGTTCTCCTCGTATATGTCAGGGCCCTAAAGGCACTATAGGTCTTATTGCCTCTGCCCAGCCTCACCAAAGACCTCCCCACACCCTATCCATGGACCCAGGAGCCCCATTTCAGCTCAGCCCAGGGCCATCAGCCCCTGCATCAGTAATGTCACAGGAGTGCTGGTCTCCAGCTCTGCTACAGCCTTGCCCTGCCTGATCATGGAATCCCTTGATCCAGACTTCAATTCGTGGGCTGAGTTCCTGGTCTGATCTCAGCCCTCACTGTCTCTATGGACCTGCCTGGCCACCACCAGACCTGATCCTAGCTCTGACCTACGGACTGGCTTTCCAACTTGACCTCAGACCTGCCTCATCACTATGATATGTCCTTATGATCTGGACTCTTCATTGGCCCTGGCCACCTTCTCTGACTGCCCTGCTGACCTCACTGGGTCCTGTGGGACAGGGCCTGCTGGCCCTGGGATTTCCCCCTTAATGCCTGGCTTGTCTTCTCTCACAGTGTATCAGCAGTACTTATACTCAGACCTCATCGTATTAGGATGAAGGAAGTTTATGTTGGCTTTCAAGATACTTTAAGAAACCTAGTATTGCCTTGCACCCTTGTAGGAACACCACCTGGAAATTCAAAATAACATGTCCCCAAGAGTTTCAGGGGAGCATTCAAAAGAAGGCACAGAAATCAAATGAAGTAAAAGGCCTTAGGTAGTCCCGTTACGCTTTTTTTTACTGACAAATGGATAAATAAAGGACAACTTCCGGATAGTCGAATCCTCTTTGGAAATGTTCTTGTCCCAGTGACGCACAGTAACGCATCAATAACAGTTGTTTTTACTCTAAAAGGAAATCCATAAACATCACTAACCACATACAAGATGCAAATAAACAATGCTAAAAAACGTGTTCCAAGAATTATTGACTTTATTCAAAATTCAGAGAAAAAATGTATTTTTCTAAAAGTTTTCTGTATTAGTATGTGGGCAACACACGATATGAAAATTTTCACCAAGTGGATTCCCAGAAAGCCACAGAACAGACAAATAAATTTTGAATTCTACATATTGATTCAGCCTCTACCTCAATTGATATCTACTTGACTGTGTGCATCCTTCTTATGGCTTAACAGTTCTTGAAAATATTTTCTGCTTTCTGTTCCCTAGCAAAGGTATATCTGTTTCTACAATCCAACCCATTAGGTAGTCATAGCATATAACAAGTAGTTTCTATCTACCAGGAATAAAATATTAATTTAAGATTGTGGCACAATATTATATGCTAGACATGTAAATTTCTTGTTTCTGTGTTATTTTTTATCTGCTCTAACAACCTAATCTAAGGAAATACAAGGACTTCCTGCACTTTCTACTTTTAGAAAATACAGAGAGAATTGATTCAGGTCAAAAAAGTCAGTGCATTAAGTACATTAACCAAGAAAACAACTCTTGGAGATTTATAAATTAATGTGTGCCCTACTGAGCATTAAAAAACATGAACCTTGCTTTTATCCTGTTTATAAGGTTGCTGTGAGGTTGAACAGAACAAAGTTGACGTATCTGTAATCTCCAGTAGGTCTACTAATCCCTCCCCCTACTGCTGTCCAAACATTAACCTGTGATGTGACTGGAGATGCAGCTCTCATCAATGACAAATGTCTGGCAGGTACTGTACATCTATTCTTTACAGATGAATAGAGGTTTTTAAGGTTTAATATAAATCCTGCAGCATTTGTATTTATATTCCTTATGTTAATGTGGACAATCTTTTGACTCACAATGTTGAGCTCAAATACATTTTCTTCTGAGCTCCTAAATTCCTAAAAGATTAAACCAAAAAGGATTTGTTCATCACAACAAATTACATATTTAATATCATAGAAAAAGGGAATTTACTAGGATATACTGATTTTTAAAAGCTTTTGGCTCTGTAAATCAGGTTTTCTGGTTTTGAGACTAATGTAATATGGGATAACTGATAAAATATTACCATATCTTTGTTCCCATTAGAATATGAAAGTAAAATGTAATTGCCATAAACTATAAAATACAATAGCAATTTTAAAACCCTAGTGATTTCTTTTCTTTCCCCATTCCCTTGATTTTATTGCTATTATTATTCAACAAAGTTTAGAGTGGAACTGAAGTTCTGGGTGAGATGCAGCAAACCAGCCTCCTTCAAATCTCAGAGAGTGGGGATGAAAATGGAGGGGGAAGGAACAGCTCAAGCCAGTATGCCTCCCAGAATTCTGTTCAACTATTCTCAAGACCTGTATTCAAAGTGGGGAAAAACCCTCTTCAGATCATGACCCTCAGTGGTATGTGTAGTGAACCACCTAAAGAAAAGGAGTTCCTATGTAAACAACAGACATAGGCAGTATCATACTCAGGTGAGAAATACTGAAGGCAATGAAGGAGTGAGCTGTAAATGAGGATGTAAAATAGGATTGCATAGAAAAGTGTGTGATCTCACTTCTGTTTAACTTACCTTCATGACTTGTGCTAAGAAGTAAGCCTGAAAGCTGCCAATATTTGTATTTTTGTATGTGGAGATTGAATTGTTTTATTATCAGAGAGTGAAACTAATCAGAAAGGGAAAAAAATTGAGTCCAGAGCAATGACAGCACCATTGAGTTTTACTCTTCTCCCTGCCAGTTTTGTCACTGACTTTATAATTAAAGCTTGAAGAGTTTCCTGTCTTATTTCTCTAGATTTCATCAGAAGAGAGTAAAAAAAGAGATGGACTTAAACTGCTAAGTTCACTCTCTCCTGCTACTTGCACTAGAACTGTTAGTTCATTCAGGCCAAAATGTTTTGTTTGAATCATCTCAGGCTTGACAAACTTTCAGTAAATCTAAGGCCCAGTACAGAAACAGTCTGCACCTGGACCATGAAATCTGAATCTGTAGCATTTGTGTAGGAACTCCCCCGCCACGCAGTGAGGAAGGTTATTTTAGAAATAATGCAGCCTGCACTTACCTGGGGTCTATCTCAGCTTGGAACATTGTCAGCACCTTGTAAAGGGGGCCACTCCTCTGGTTGTGTTCTTCTGGAACATAACAACCCAAGGAAACAAATACTAAAGATGGATTGTAGCATAACTCCCTACATGAACATTTTTCTTTTTCATCATATGCATCTGGTCTGCTTAACCTATTTGTTAGATAACTTGGCCAAGTACTTATGTAGATCTGAGAGAGTTCATCCAAGGTTTCTGGATGTAGACACTCCAGACTGTAACTTCATAATTGTGGAAGCTCCGCTGCCTTTTCCTACCAATCCTAATCCTATTTTTTTCTAGAGCTCCTAATTCTCCTGCAGTCTAGATTCATAGATTGTGCCAACTAAATTCTAGATTTATTTGTTCTTTTGGGGAACATAACAACAAAAGTAAAGGGACATAAAGACTTTGTAAAGCAGTCTTAAAAAATCTTGCATCTTATTTTATACAGGACAAAAATACAATTATGTGTATTAAATATACAACACCTATGCATGTCACAACACTTAAATTCAATTGATTTGGCCTCTTTCTTTTTCCTTGGTAGAGCTATTAAGGTGCCAGTGTATGTCCATGTGGAAGACCTGTGGGGACCACAGGTACCTGATCTGCATAGTTGTCCATTAGACACGTATTCCTTACGTACAGTGAATATCTCTGGGCAGAAGGTAATATCAAATTAAATAACTAAACTAAGAAAGGTAATATTTAATAATGTTGGATGTTTTAAAAATCTGATTTTATAAAGCTTAGATTTATTTTTAATTTTAGAGGGTGGGCTATTTGAGAAAGTAAAATATCATCCCCTGTTTCTTACTTGGTACTGCTTCCAGATTTGGATTACTCATAACTTGGATTATCTTTTACCCTTAAATTAGAGATTTTCAAAGTTAGCATTAAAATTTGAACAAATCTATGCAACAAGCAAAGAAATGCATTAGAGAGTAGCAATAAGAACACACCAGAATTTGGGTGATGGTTACTAGAAATCAGTTATGTCAGCTGGGGAACAAAGAAATAGAGGAAGACTTCTTGTAGACAAACTTCTTGTATTTTCTGGATTCATTTTCCACAAGTTATATTAAATCTGGATGCAATAAGATTTCCTGTCGTATTCTAAAATATAAGTGGTTCTGCCCCCAAAAATGAATCAATTATTTAAAATGGAGATTCAGAATAGTGGGAGAAGGTTATGATGCCCAGAAAGCATCATATTTTTGTAGTATACAAGTCAATGGTGCTGTTCAGTCAACGGAATTCAGGGGCAGGGAAAAAAAAAAAACAACACTACCATTTTGCACATTAAGCACATTTGGCTTAGGTCAGCACCAGCTGTCCTTGGAGAAGATCCAGCTTCTGCAGAAACTGGTGTTACAGGATGTAGCACTGTTTCAAGGTCTTTGCAAAAAAAGGGAAAATTAGTCCTTCCTCTTTCTACTTCCCTTCAGAAAAAAACACTATGGGGATCTTTAGCTTCCCTTGACCTTCATGTTTTAACATGAGAAAAAATGTAATTTCTTTAATGATAATACTACTTCCAGGGTCCATTATAGATGTTGTAAAAGGTAATCAGTCTACAGTACCGGGACCTTACGCTTATTTCTAAAAACCTCCAGGACAATTAGTCTCAGTACCATTATATTTTTTCATGTCTCTTCTGACAGCACAGGGAAAGCTTCATTTCATCTCACAGATCTGATGCTCATTACTGGTGTTAGTTTATTTATCTCTGTCTCATAAACCCCACAGTTATCCAAGCTAATAGGTATGGAACAAATGTCATTGAGCACCATGAGTGGCCTCAAAGGATGGGAAGACAGGAATGCATTACTGTTCATGGATTGTCATGGCTACCCACAAGGACCTGCAATTCACAAACATCCAGTCCCGTCATACTCAGCAAATCAGTTCAGATACTCATGGCTGAAATTGATGGTATTGATTCAAAGTAGATTTTCTTCTAAATTGTAACTGTCATATTGAATTAAGTCATATTATGCTGTGTCACATCAGTATACAAGATGCTACTTAAACAGTATAACCCAACATAACAGAAAAAAAATGAAGGACTGTAAGATACTTACTGCACTACACAATCTAGAAACAAATTGTACTTACATTCACTTCACAAAATTTAAGGATTGAAATGGAATCTCCAAATTCCCAATTACCCATTTATAACTGTTACTTGACACTTCTACTGTGGTCCATACAGGTTCTAATGCCTCAGTTATTTTCTCATGAAGGCTTTCACCATCTCTTATTCTGTGATTTACTTATGATTTATCTCTTTTTCTTTCTAAAAAGGCACTATTCTAGAATAACACATATGAAGCTATGCCCTGAATGTGCAACACTATCCCATTTTTACTGGTACATTCAGCACATTTCAGTGAGTGGTCTAAACGCAGTATAATACCTTGTCAAATTCACTGAAAGCCCAGTGAATGCAGAGTTGTGGTACTGAGGAAAATACCATGTCCCACTGCTCCACTGCAGTTCTTCTGGCCATTCGAGGATTCAGAAAAGAAGGTCAGATCATCTGTCCATAGGCAAAGAGTAATCACAGCAGTTTGGAGCCCTGGAGAGGAAGCAATAAAACCATGGGTAGAATGAAAAAAAAAAAAAAAAAAGAAAGAAAGAACTAAAAGAATTTGTTTGCCATTAAGGAACACTAGCAATCATGATAGCCCACAAAAGCTATATTTCAAAAATGTGGATGAATACAATAAACAGAGAAAGAGATTAAAATATTTTGTATTTAAATAAATAAATAACTACAGAAAAACAAAGAGCCAGGGTCAGACACCCCTCCCCCACAGTGTGACTTGGGGGGGTTAAGTGTTCATTAACATGAATAAGGTGTGATGATTCAAACCCTAAAAGGAATGCAGGAGGGCAGAGAGGCATTGCTATCCAGATACTTTTATATGTCATCATCACAGTATCAGAAGGATGGAGTGTCTCCCACCAAATCATGTTTTAAAAGAAAACACCGTTCTTTATAGCCTGAGTCCTCTCAGTAGACTACTCTGTCATGAAGACCCTCTTCTCTCAGCCACCAAGGAGAAAAATATTCTATGCAAAGCAGAATAGTCTCAGTATTGGTCTGGGACTGGGAGAGAAAGAATAATCCTCAAAGAACTGTTTGGTTGGGACCTTCCTCTAAAAGTTGTTGTCTCAGAATACTTACAGGCAGAGGAGGAAACTTAATTCATGTCTTCCAAATGCTAAGTGGATTCTTTGCCTTCTGGAAAACATGAGAAAGGTGTGTGTTAGAGGTAGGCAAATGGTGGTAGGCTTCAGGATCTGTGGGAATTTCTCCTGTCCCAGCCCAAGAGATGTGAGGTTGCTGTTATTCTGTGTCCCCAGCCTAGTCAGCAGTGAAGATGAGCACATTTCCAGTAGTGGTGCATACGCACATACAGATGCATGCACTGCTAGCACAGATGGCCACACAGACCAACACATACAGAAAACACCACCTTTCCCAAAGTTCACATAAATACCCACAGTACTCACACAAAGAACAACCACATATAAGAATGGGTGGTCTGGGCTGTTCCTCCACTTCAGCTGATAAGAACCGAAGGACGCTGATGTAATATATTCACACACACACATACACAGAGTCAGTCAGGATAGAGAGGACACCCACACAGAGAAATAGGATTTCATGAGAATATAGACTGAGTGTGGTCATCAAGTACAGGACTCAGTCAAACCAGTCAATAGCAACCTGTTTACACTTGACCAGTCTCCCTTTACACCTTTTTGCGTCTAATTTCCCATACTTGTTTGTCCTCAGCCCACCTTGGTCTTCCTCTTTCATTTAGCTGGTTCATTCTGGTGGGTTTCACTGCAAGAACCATGGTCTAATGTTTCTCCTTTGATGTCCATAGGAAGTAGTAGAGTCAGGGTCCTCCCTTTTCACTGATTAGGTTACTATTGTTCCTCTACCCATCATTGTTCTTCTGATCCTCCCTCACATATGTGTTTACTGTGATTAGCTTTTTATCATATAAGCTAATAGTTTGTAAGGTATAGAATATTCTATGACTAACAGTATGACACATACTCTGTCAATAATATGACACTATGACATAACATACTATGATTAGTGAGTCAAACACGTCCAGGACCATTTTCTGGTGCAGAGGTCATCTGGTATGGAATGGTGAATCTACATACCATCATATACTTTTGCTACCCAGAACAGGGTGGTCACGTAAAAACAGCATAGTAGAAAAGTCTCTTCTAACTGTGCCTGGGAATTATCTGGGACAGTTCTGGATGGCCTGTGCCAAAACTATGCCAAAAACCAATTCTAACAAATTAGCAATCTGGATCACCTGTTCTAGTTCCAGGAACATTTTTGGGCACTGCCTAATATACTAGTATAGCTGTAACCTGTATTTTGTGAGAAAATGTTTGTCTATAAAACCAAGGGACAATTCAGGACTGTGAACCTTAATTTGAGAAAACCACGTTTTGTTATAAAACATAGACATGCAGGAGAACAGTGAGGACTAAGTTGCATGTGCACAGACGTCACTACCTCCCACGGTGTTAGGTGCATACAACATTGGCCAGTCCTAATGGAGGCTGTTAACTTCTGAGGCCACTCTCCCACCACCAAATTTGAACTTGTTTGTTCTCATATTCTTGGCTTGTTTAGGTAGATCCACATTCCTAGCTTTTATGGATGCCTTTCTTTGGTACAAATCTAACTAACCATTACGTGAGAAAAAAGGTTAGGTTTCTTTCATTAAGGCATTGAGGTTACTACTCTTAGGACTATAAATCTAAGGCAGTTTTGGAAAAATATTTTGAGCCTTCAAGTGACTTAGATGCTTCTGAAAATTGCCACTTATTTTTTAAACATGTACCTCTAGGCACAGCTATAAAATTATGTGAAGCTTGCTCCCCGCCCCCCCCTCCCCCCACTTTTCAAAGAAACAGCTACCAGTTTTTCACAAATAATGATTAGCTAAGTAGTTAATGTAATTAATGCAACTCAGTAGTGTGTTAATTTTAAAAATATTTCTTGATTGTGGATATTGTTCTAGTCTATATTCTGCTTAAAATGTGTTGTTCTTGCTCTTATATCTCAGTAGTATAGCTGAATAAATATATTCTGACTCCTGCATTGTCATCAGGTTTTAGATTTGGTCTCAAAGACAAATTCTTGATCTGTTTCAAAATTTATTGTCATCAATACATTTTATTAGGCTGTCTATTCTGCCTAAATATATAGAATACATTCTGCAGACTGGATTGTGTCTCAGGGAGGATAACATTAAATAAAAATACAGATGTATACATAGCATTTGCTAGGGGGGTCATTAGCAGATTCTTCAAGAATGTTTCATATTCTACATGCTATGCCATTAGATCATAGTAAAATATTGTGTAAACGATAGAAATACCTTGAATGAATATAAAGTACTCTTCACGCTCTCTTTTCACACAAGTTTTGTATTTATTGAGGAATTTCTTGACATATAATGCATAGGTTGAGAGTCTTCTGTTCAGTTAAAAAAAAAAAAAAAAGGAAAGTTGTCACTACTGAGAATGGATAACAATGACCAAACATTTGCATGCACTTGAGATGGCTGAGAGGATAGTGAAAGAATGGAGAACATTCAAAATGTCTAATTTCCATCTAAATCAGACTTCTACTCTCAACGTGTTTCCTTTACAGTCAACCTCCACAGAGTCACTCAGGGCAGAATTCCAAACTGTGATTTAAGGCTTCTTCTGAAGGGCGTGCCTCTCCCTCACTACTGACAACAGAGACCTTTAAGTGAAGAGTTGCTAATGTCTCTTGGATAAATCAAGTATCTGCAATTGAGTGTGAACATTCTTTTCTTCATAAAGTTGTCTTGCATGAATGTCATTAAAACCAATATTTTGGAAGCAATTAAAAAATGTTGAGATTCACAAAATTTAGTTGGAGACTAGGAAAAAAACCTACTGGGATTACTTGCCAATCTGCCAGCAGCTCTAGCACTGAATGATTGTAACTGTCATTAATTACTGAAAGATCTGAATAGCAAATACCTGACTTGCAGTTAAACCTACATTCAACTGCATTTTGAAAAAGTATTAGGAATTCAGTTACAAGAAGAAAAGTAAAAGGAAATTTGTTTCTTTAAAGATGCAAAAGAACATGACAATTGGATTGCCTGAAAGGGGAGGGATGGGCTTCCACTGAACAGTATTTAGGAGAAAACAACTTTAAACTCTGATTCTCAGGAAACCAGATATAACTTTATTATCATATTTGAAAGATGAATCTTAAATTTATAAATATATTTATAATATAAGTTGAGGTTAAAGCATTGTACTATGACTCATGATATTTAGTCTACTAGTCTTGCTCTACCATAGACTCATGGTATAGTCTTGGCAAGATGTGATTTTCTTGTGGTTTAGCCTGGTATGGGGAATATAGGAATAATGCATTCTCTATGAAGAAAGAAGGAACTACCACAGTAATTAATTTTATTCTATTGTGTAATAAAAAGTGTAAGTGTACTCTTAATCAGTTCCTCCTTAAGCTAAAATATATATTTTTAAAGAAGAGACTTCTAATCTTAGTTGAGAAATTGCTACTGATATAAAATTCACTATAGCCATAGATAGGTAAAGCTTTCATTGACATTTCATAAGTCATTAACCTGAGTATTAAAAATCATGTATTTTTTCTAGATGGGGTTACACTGTTATTTCATTGTTTATTTTTAATGTAAAAACTGTAGTCAAAGAGCCTAAGATCAGAAAGGAAATTTATTTTTAATTCTTTTATACCCATGAGCTTAACTTTAAAAATAATTTTGAAGCCTTTTGGCTAGTATCAAATACTCGAATAACCTGGGCACTTCAGAGCCATTTTCTGAAGTACACAATATTGGAGGAACAGATGGTTTATTATCTAACCTTCCTTGACTTCAAGAAGAGGTGGGCATCTAGATCCTTGCCTCGTTTCAACAAATTTCTGTTCTTCTGGGAGCAAAGCATTAAGCTAAGGAGCCAGTAGGATCTAAAAAATGTGTTAGCTGTGTAACACTTATCAACAGTCTAAAAGAAGTAAGAACCAGTAAGACCCTAAAAGAGGGGTTTCTGATCAAGAATGCAAATCAGGATAGGTGATAATGAGCAACTAAGTCATTAAATCAGCATTGACTATTACCTCTACTACCACCTGTATATTACTGGTATCAGATTAGGAATAATGAATCACAAACATTTCTTATTCTCACTTCTTTTAAATTAGGAATAACTTCTTTATTTGAGTGATTCTGCTGTTGATGATATTGATGAAATTGTTAATTTTTCTCAGTAGATAGAATTTAAAAGTGGGAAGGAGGATCAGAATTTGTCTGTCACCAAACATCACATCATCTGTGAGCCACATGTTGCCCAAGGAAATGGGCAAGCTGTTAGCCGGTTACTAATTTTAGTTTGTTTTTATTCAGCTTGGCTTGTTCTCTTGGGTCACTAATTAGAGCTTATGTGCTATGATTCAAAAATTAAAACTTTTTCTTTCTTCCTGAAAATATTTGCTATAATGAAGAACTACCTCAATTTCTTATCAAAGTATTTATATCATAGATTGTAAGGTATTAAATTTTTGGCTTTACAGAAACAGAGAAGAACATGATATTTTGTATTTTTTGTAGGATTGATTTAACAGTCCCCATCATAATTACTGCTGTAAAAAGAGTAGTTCCTGATGAGCTTGTATTTATGTGCTCCCAAAAATCTGAGAAAAATAACCAACTGTGGGGGTGAATTTTTCACTAAAAGTAAATTTGAGAAAAATACAATGTTGAATTCTGTGAAGAATAAATTACACCTTCACACCGTTTTCAAGTCACTATTTGAAAAGCCATACTGAGATACATTGGCAAATTGATCAACATCCAATTGAAGATAGGTTGCAGCTTCTTTAAAGACAATGCAATCAGCATAAAAAACCAAAACAGACTCAACTCTTTCCTCAGTTGTACCATTTTTTGTTCTGGTAATAAACAGCATGATTTGGAAAGTTTGTATGAGTTGGAATCAAAAGCTATTGCTACTTTTTTCTCCCCGTTAAGCACTGATTACAAATCATAGGATAATTTAAGTCTGAAAGGACCTCAGGAGATCATCTGATCCAACCTCAATAAGCCATGTCACCTTAAACTGTTCAAATAGAATGGAGGATCAGGCCTAGTATTCTATCCAGAATGTCATGTAATAAGATTATTAACATACATAGTTATGCATAATGATCAAGATCCAACCGTTCTTAGCCTCAAACATGGTGATACATATCTGCTACCAACTGCCATTGATGTGATTCTTTTCCAGTATACAGATTTGCAGAGATTTTCTCACATGAAGCTACAACATAGTTTAAGTTTTCCGTCTGTGGGGTGAAAGGCTAAAAGTAAGCAGATTACTTAACCTGCAGAGCTATTCAGAGACAGGACTCATTGACTAGATGGGAAAGTCAACGTTTTCCACTCCGGCTACAAGAACGGGTAGTTTTTTCTGCAGTCAGTAGCTCTTCCTGGAGCAAGGTAATTCTCTTAATGTCCCCAAAGACCCTAATACAGAAAACCATAAGAATAGTAATAAAATTACTGTTTTTTAGACCCCAAGAACATGTTACCTTCATAAAGTTGATAGATTTTTTTTTTTTTTTTTAAGTACTGTTGAATTAGAATGTTATATATATCTGGCCAAGACTGCTTTAGAATTTAAATACTAAGAAAATTACAAGAATCTGGGACAAGTTCATCAAACTATATGAATTTAAGGCAAACCACGTAACTAAATGTTATGAGGGAAGTTAGTTACGTCCAATTGGTAAAATAAGAAGGAATTCATCTACTTATTTTTTTCCCAAAGTTTGTCATCAGTCTTGTTCACTTTTGCATACTCTGCCCTTATGACATGTTTGAGAATTAGCTTAAATGGAGATAACTTATGCATGTCCCTTCATGCCTTCTTAGTTTTGTATTAGAATCGTTACCATCATATACGAAATTAATAATACCATGTGGGTTTTCTTCCTACAGAGATTTTTGAATGTAACTGACCAGATGCGCAGATAATATTTTAATCAAACATACTGAATTTTAAAATGCAAACAATTTTAGCAAAGTACATTGTATTCTTTTGTTAGAGATATAAGTGACTTGAATTTGCTTAACAACTTACATGAAATATGAAATAGGGGTACCACTGGAAACTAATGCTTATCTTTCTTTTGTAGCATTTTTAATAGGTCATTAGAAAACAGAAATAATAAAATTGTGTGGATAAAGGACAAAACATATGAACACTAAACAGATTAATATCTATTCTGCTGAATATGAAAAAATAAACTGTGTAGAAATCAGGTTTGCGGTTTCAATGGGTTGGAGAATAAAGAAGATATGAAGCATGACTTTAGGAAAAATTCAGCAGTTTGAACCCCCTCAATACCTAAAAGATATTCCAAGAGCTAAAAGAAAAACAAAAAACCCCAATATTCTCTCTGGGGTCTGTCAGTCGTCTTTCATTGTTTCCTCTCTTACTAGTTCCAACCACATCCATCCAGAAGCTCTCATTCCTGCAGCTTGGTAAAATGAACTTTACACAGATGGAGCAAAAAGCTGAAAATTCTCTTCTACGGAAACTTATTTATGGGCGGTGAATGGTTTTCACATTTCTGTGTCCTCTCACTTTTCACCAAACCCAACTCTTCTTTGGACAATGCTATAGAAAAAAAGTACAACCTGTACTTTATAGAATCATATTTTAAAGACTAAGAAGTGATGTGCATAATTCCTATGGATTAGGACTAAATAGGAGATGTGTCTTTGATTGTTATGAGATTCTATAAAGTGAGGAAAAGAGCAATGCCAAAGAACATGTTTAATCTTCTAACTCTCCATAATCAGACTTTTTTTTTTTTAATTTGTTTTTCTTAACTTATGTCTTTTAGATCCACTTAACTGTGGATCGTGGAGACAATCACACGTGAGTATGATCTTTGATTTGTTTGGCTTTTTTTCCCATTCTTCAGTCATATATAAGCACAAAGAATAAGAGAATCTGAAGCTAATGATTTTGAACCAATTCTAGAGGGAAGGGTGGCATGCACACAGGAAGGGAGCTCATCTCCAAAAATATCTTTATAAAGGTTTGTCTTCCTTAAGTTGATATCCTATGAAATAAAGCACTTCATTAACTCTCTCGTAAATGTCGATCTTGCCTTCCCTTGCAAGAGTATTACATCTCAATTTACAAAGCTATAATTGGTGATTATACTTCTAAACATCTCAGAATTGGTCTTTTGAGTAATTTACAGACTATTTTAACCTTTACCTGGCCAAAGAATATCTTCTAGTTAAAGCTTGCTTACTTTATCAATGCGTATTTACAAACATGTTTTCTCTGTGCATTGCTGTAAAAAAAGGAAAAGTGAGCAACTTACATTTTTTCTAATTATAGTTAGGTTCATGCAGAGCTGTCCCCAAGAGGTACACACTCAGATGAATGAAATGCCAAGAATTTGAAAGAATCTTAGAACATATATAAACATGCAGGAATCTTTGCTATGTCTTCTTGAGCTGATGCACTTGAATTCTGAACAAAGCTGAGGATTAATTGTTTCTGATTCATGATTACATCTAGAACCCGTAGATTAAATCAGGAATGGAGCCACTAATCATGAGAATAGGATGACCTAGATTAGATTTCACATAATTTAGGTACTAATTGGAAACAAATAAGTTAGGAGACTAATTGAACTCCATAATTCATGCAGAGAGATCTTTCAGAAGCCAAAAATTCATTAGCTTTTCTTCTTAAACATGCAGAAGATCCTTGATACTGACATAAAAGAGTGTAGAGTCATGTCAGTGATTACTGAAGTACTCTGAAAGACAGCAAAAAGCTTTAAACCTGCAGTCAATGATCACACCTCTGTGTGACAATGGACTTGTACACAAATAAGGTGAAGACTGGTTTTGTAAGGGAGAATTGTTTTTTTCAGTAATTGGAAGGCAATAGGGAAGGGAAATAATGGCTGTGATCAACCTCCCTACTTGTGCTGTTATTGCGTAGTATCTCTTTACCTTTGCTTTGACAAACATCAGACATTTTAAAACAAGTGAAAAAAACCCAACCCAAGAATACAAGTAAAGTGTCTTTACCCAGATATGCCTCTGAATATTGAAAAGTGAATAAATAAGTTGTGAAACCTACTAATTCTATTGCTTTGTGCATTAATGGAAATGTTTAAATGAACAGTGAACACACTACAAAAAATTATAGGTAGACTAAAGTAAGATACAAGAAGAGATTAAATGACGATAATAGATGGGACAGTATGATTGTTCAGGATAAGTCAAAGTAGGAGAGTAAATTATATAAGTTACTTACTAAAAGATTTACGTGTAAAGGTTAGTAGCTCTGAAAACGGCCTAGGTAATTGTGTCCATGTTCAGTACATACTCATCCCAAGAGATTTTACTTCAGCTGTTCTTTGCATGTGTTACTCATTGAGGCTATACTACCACATACCACATATACTACCACATGGTGCCATCGGCAGAATTTTGGCTTCTTTGACCGTGGGGAGGTCTACATGGCACCGGGCCTGCTGGGGACAGATGGAGTTCAGCTGTCTCACAGGGGGAAAAGGATTCTCGCCTACAACCACGGAAACAATTCCACCTTATAAGGGAGGAAAGAAACGGTGAAGAGACATGAGAATCTTTGGTTTGA